>NC_072738.1:151840931-152063160 GCF_026930045.1 Uloborus diversus | reverse complement strand
GAATAGATCGTTGTCAACGTTAAAAATTCTGTTCGGAAATTTAGTTTATATCTGTCAAAATGTCAGAAACGAAGCATCATTTTATACCGCCAGTCATACAAGATAATCCTAATGGCTGGGGACCCTGCACTTTGCCGGAGCAATTTAAAGACATGCCTTACCAACAATTTTCAAAAAATGATCGCCTTGGAAAGGTATGCGAAGCCTAAGAAATTTCATTTCTTTATGTTACGATCAAAAAACAGTGAACAGAAATTTCTGTGTCATACAAATGCTTTTTAAATTAAGGAACTTGTATATTTTTTGAGCAGGAATCTTTAATTCACTCATTTATCTCGTTATAATACTACCATACGTGGTTACTCATTGGTTTAATTAGAAGCTTGATCATAAAATTTTGCGTTTGTTTTTTTTCAGTATTTAGCTAAGAGTTTAAAGAAATAGGTAAATAAATAAAATTATAATGATGAGCAGTAAGGCGAGTATCTGAAAAATTGTTTGACCTTAATAAGGAATATGGCTCACACTCAATCATTTTTGCTTTAATTATCATTTGACACGAAAACTCTTAAAGTATTCGAGGTGCACATCTCCCTCTTTAGCAATGGCGCACCTCTTGACCCCCCCCCCCCCCCCCCCCCCCCCCCCCATTGAACAGCCTTGATTTTAGTGGAACCTGTACAACATTCAAACTTACTGCTGGTTCACTGATCCCAGACCAGCGAAATTTGCCTTCTGCCACCATAAAAAAATTATCCGTGGTTCGCAGAACCACCAACCGATGGCTATTTTTGATCTCAATGGACTAAAAAAAAAATTCAAACGCATAGCCTAGCCAATGTTTGGCTAGGCTATTATTATTAGCTAAACCGTTACTAACGGTTTATTAGCTAAACCGTTGGTTGATTTTTCTTTTACTATAAATTTGTGTTTCAAATAGCTTTATGTAATTTTAAATTTCCCATCTGAATTTTACTCAATATTTATCCTACTCGGGGGTTTGGGAGAGTAACATCCTAAAACTTAATAATAATGGTCAAATTAAATCCTCAAATTTTTGGTGATCTACTTTAAAGGTTGCTTAATGAAATTAGTTTTTAAACTTTTTGCTTCATTGTTTAAGATAACAGATTTAAATCATTTACTGCCAAACTTTACCAAACAAAAATTTTAAAATTTTGAAACATAAATATAAATGGTTTACTCTTAGTGAAAATATTGTTCGTTATAATTATGTTAATATCGCAAAGGTATTTCTGCTTTAGCCCTGGCTAAAGGGCGGTAATTTACTGAATGTACCATGCCTTGCCTTCAATCTTAGAGTTGAACCAAACCATTGCTTCAGTCACTCATCTGGTCTGTGCTAATTCTATATTAGCTACCAGTTTGTTTGGCACTTTTCGCTTCCTTAAGAGGTTTTCCACCTCCAGCTCAGTCATTTTCCTATGCCAGGCTGATCAGTGCTAATAAGCACAAAACTGCAGTCCTTGGCTGGAAATGACTGAGTTGGCGGTGTATTTCATGTATTTCTGCTTTAGGCCCTGGTTAAAGAGCGATAATTTACTGAATATATACAGTAGAAGACTGTTATAATGCACACCCAGGGGTCTGACCAGAGGATATTTGGGTCCGTTAACGGACCCTTCACAAAAATCCGATCAACCAAAACGGACCTTTCACAAAATCCCGATCAAACAAAACTGACCTTTCACAAAATCCCGATCAAACAAAACGACCCTTCACAAAATTCTGATAAACAAGATCGGATCTGTCACAAATTGTTTATTGAAAGAGCAAATCTGAAAGCAAAATAACGCATATTTCTGTGTATAAACGCATATTTCTCTGTATAAACCGATAATTTTTGGAACCTTTTTTTAAGTCAAATTAGAGGGATCAGCTTATACAAAATCGGCTAATTTTGAAAAAAAAAAGAAAAGATCGGCACTCTTGCGATGCTCCTGGATGCTCCTGCAAGTGATGCTCGGATGCTCCTGCAAGCAAGCGATAAATAATTGCTACTGCCAAATAAATATAATGGTTGTTTGTTTTATCACAGCTAATTAGCAGCGGTGTTGTTGTAAACTTTTCTGAAAAGGCATTGGTAAGCACTTTTCTCCGCTCATGATTTAATAAACAATAATAATATATATCTGCAAAATGAACTTAGAACTGCAAAGGGATAGTAAGGGTGAGGAAAAAATATGATCGCTTCAGATAGGGTTACCAACTTCAAAACTAATGACTTGATTAGAAAATATTCTCATCATTTTGTCGGCTTGTCAATATTTGCGTTTTTACAGTGGGGTGCTATGTTTAATTGTTATTTTGGGAGAAAATCTTATGGGTTTTGATTTTTCGATGCTAACAAGGATGATTAACTTTAAATAAACTCTTTTAATTACCGTTTTTTTTTTCTTTATATGTCTGCATTTTGAAAAATGCAATCTTTTAACATCCGATATGAGAATCATATTTTGTTCTTTTTCAAGCTAACTTCGCTTTATTAGGATTCAAATAAATGAAAAGTCTCTTTATTTCTGTTAGAACTCTCATTTCAAGTTTTTAAAGCAAAATTCCATAAATTCTGTTATGATTCAAAAATTAAAATGCTGAATAGATGGTTGATTTTATTATTATTTATTTATTTATTTTTTGGGGTCAACTGTGTTCACAGATATTAATGATATGTTATCATAGCACTCTAAAATGCAATTAAAAAAAAACTTTATCAAAAATATTTCTTTTACAAGCCGTTTTTATACTTTTGATGCCTTCACTTTGAGAATTGCGATCTCTTTGCATCCGCTATGGGAATACGATTTTTCGAATTTTTGATGATTATTATGCTTTGTTAAGAGGTAAACAATTGAAATTTCTTTTTATTTTTGTCAAAATCACGGAATTTATAAGTTAGAAACGAAATTTCATGCTTTTTAAGAGTGTCTTGGGTCAAAAAGTTGAATGCTGAACCCTATTCTGAATTTTGTTTTATTTATTTATATTTTTGTTATAATTATTTTAAATACTGTACAGAAATATATCTAGTATAATTTAACATAATGCAGAATGGTAGATAAATATTGATACTTGAAAGAGCGATGCCCCCCCCCCCCCACGCCAAACATCAGAAAAAAAAATCCAGAATGATTTTCTCGTCATAGAAGAAGAAAACACTCAACTTTAAGTTTAATTGATGCAGTTTGTGCCATCTCTAAATTCTAAAATTTCGTTTTAACATTTTTTTTTTTTTTTTTTTTGCGAAATTTTTTGATTTTTCACAAAATTAATTCATTTTTCACAAAATTATTTGATTTTTCACAAAAAACGGACCCTGTGAAAAAACCTGGACAGACCCCTGACACCTTGGGACCAGAGCTTTTGTGTTATACAGGTTTTTGCGTTATATAGATCATTTCAAATTTTGAAACTAATATTCAGAATCTATATGTATATTAGCACTTCAGAATGAGTTTTATCTGCAATGAGTATTAACGCACCAATATTAAAATTAGTTGTTCACAAATATTTTTTTTTTTTTTAACAAATATGTTTCACAATCAAAAGAAAGTGCATTATCCTGCACTTCTGCTAGCTTCATGGTTTGCATAACAGCTGCATTTTCAAGAGCCAGCTGGTATTTTCTATTTACTGTAAGTACTAATTTTCCTTTAAAAGCTTTGAATTAAGATGGAAAGACTATTTCGAAATATTTGCCTTACAATTTTAATGCTTGCAAAACAAAACAGGGATTTTTTAAACTTCAAAACATATTGTTTACTTTTGAAAAGTTGTGCGTTTTATAGAGAATTGCGTTATACAGGTCGGCGTTATAACATCTTCTACTGTATTAGAATGTTTCTAAATTTAAAATTTTTAATTGGCAAAGTTTGGCAATAAACATTTAAATCTGTAGTCTTAAACAGCCAAGTATATGCAGTCAGGAAACCAATTTCCTTAAGTAACACATGACATAGGCTACCGAAAATTTGTAAACTTAATTTGACCATTTTAAATTTGTTTCAGGACGTTATTTTTCCCTCCAAGTGTGAGTAAATTGGAAATGTGGGATTTAAAATTGGATAAAACTTTTGAAATTAAAATTAACTGTAAAAGAAGTAAACCACTGATAAATAGCTAAACATTGGCTAGGCTAATGCTTCTGGATTTTTTCTAGCAGAGTGTGATCAAAAATAGCCAACAGTTGGTGGTCCCATGGACCACTAATTATTTTTTTTACAGTGGTCCGAGGCAGGTTTCCCTGGTCTGGGTCCAGTGGATCAGTAGTATTTTCTAACCCTACAAATGTGACAAGTTCTTAGGGTATCAGTGCACAAAGTATTATGTATATTTTTATTGAGCAATCACGATTGCTTATTGCTTTCACTTCACTGCCCCTGATGTTTTGGTTCCTTTTTCAACTTGGACCAAGCACAATACAACCACTGCCCACCGTCCTCTGCAAGCGCGACCGTTCCCCTGGTAGCCGCTTCTCCTGGTCGGTGGCATCCATGTCCTGGGCACACGCATGCCCATACACACACACACATGCCTTTACATGCGTACACACACGTCTACGTGCAAACAGACAGGTCTAGGCACACACATAAGTCTACACATGCACGAACGCGCACCTACACACACACACACACATAAACACCCAGGAGGTGGGACAGGCTTGGGGGGACAGGAGCCGTTTCTAAAAACAATAACCCCGAGTAGAATCCTGTCGCAATTTGTGATTGCAAAACACATAATTTAAATTCAAAATTTCAGAATTCACAATTAATTTGTTTTTTTTTTTAATTTTTTTTCCTCATCTGATCTGCTTTGTAATGATTTGTATACCTGGTTCTTAAAATACCTATAAAAAATAACATGTTTGCTCTTGTCATAATTGCACAGTGGCGGATCACCGAATAGGCGCATGAGGCGTTAGCTGGGGCCTCCAGCAAAGCAAAGGGGCCTCGGAGCCGCGTCACTTCCTAAAAGATGGAAAGTCAAAATTTTGAGTGGAAAATGCTCAAAACTGCTGGAAATTCAGTTAGTCATGGATTTTAGGGGCGGGTTGATTGCTCCCTATAGGGCCCCCTGCGTTTAAAGGGGCCCCAGGCTTCAACTGTCTTCGTTTGAATTTTTCCGGGAAAAAAAACTTTCTTTTGAGAATTTGCCATGGAAAGTCAAAATTTTGAGTGGAAAGTGCTCAAAACTCATGGAAATTGACAGTTAGTCATGGATTTCAGGCGCGGGTTGATTGCTCTCAATAGGGCCCCCCTGCGTCTGAAGGAGCCCAGGATTCAGCTGCCTTCGTTTGAATTTTTTTTTGGGAGAAAAAACTCTTTTGAGAATTTGCCATGGAAAGTCATAATTTTGAGTGAAAAATACTCAAAACCCATGGAATTGACAGTTAGTCATGGATTTTAGGCGCGGGCTGATTGCTCCCAATAATAGGGCCCCCTGCGTCTAAAGGGGCCCCAGACTTCAGCTGCCTTCGTTTGAATTTTTCTGGGACAAAAACTTTCTTTTGAGAATTTGCCATGGAAAGTCAAAATTTTGAGTGGAAAATGCTCAGAAGTCCTGTAAATTGACAGTTTGTCTTGGATTTTAGGCGCGGGCTGGTTGCTCCCAATAGGGCCCCCTGCGTCTAAAGGGCCCCCAGACTTCAGATGTCTTCGTTTGGATTTTTCTGGAAGAAAAAAAGTTTTTTTTTTTTTTTTTTTTTTTTTTTTTTTTTTTTTTTGTGGATATGCCTTGGAAAATCATAATTTTGAGTGGAAAATGCTCAAAACTACTGGAAATTGACAATTAGTCATGGATTTTAGATGCTGGCTGATTGCTCCCAATAATTACCCCTGCATCTAAAGGGACCCCAGGCTTCTGGTGGCTTTGTTTAAATTTTTCCAGAAGAGAAATTTTGGACATTTTTTTTTTGTATGTGTATAAGGTTTAAAGTTTCAAAATATATATTTGTTTCTTTCCTCCGGAAAACTTCATCTAGCATATTTCGGATTGTACCGTAACTCAGCACTTTTTCTGAGATAGGAGAATTCCCGCTTTTTTCTTCAAGGTCGTATTTTGTCCCTGAGAAAGAGGGGTGTTAGATAAGAAGTAACAAAAGGAAAGGCATTTTTATGGCACTAAGACAGGGGGGTTGGGTTGACCTTGGAAAATCGCCGCGAGAACTTTTCTGTCCGGTACATTTCAATCCAATTCAGTAGTTCAGTCAGTGAGTGTTGTCTTGTAAGTGTTCAGAATCTTGCTAGTTTAATGAAATAAAAAAAGCATTTACAAAAATAAAACAGCCCTGGGATTTAGGTGAGCAATCACACTTTTTTTTTCTCCAATGCGTTTTCCTTTTTGGTCATAAGTTTAAAAACGAAATTGTTTCAAAAGAGTCGGGAAAAGTTCTTTTTGAGCCAATGCTCCTACGCAACATTCTTTTTACGATGCTGAATTTTTCCTGCTGCCGAGCAGGGCTGCGGAGTCGGAAGGAAAATGGTTGACTCCGACTCCAAGATTTTGAAACATCCGACTCCGACTGCGGCTTTTTTATTTTTTTAAATTTATTTTTTCAAATCCCCCTTATGGGAAGGGGGGAAAACTCCTAAATAGAGATTCAAATATTAATTCCTTTTTAATGAAATTTTTGCGTTGTATTTTATTGTAAACCTAAGATGCATACAACGTTAGAAATTCAATATGAAAATCAAATTATCCGATAGGTGCGATTTCTAAAGTAAGATTACTAAAAAGTCCCATTTTTTAAAAAAATGAAAAAGATTAATTTGCTCCCCTTTAATGTTTAACAGATGCTGATCAAATCATGTGCTTTCAATTTTTGAAAGCAATGAGAAGAGAGAGAGAAAGAGTTTTGAAAGAAAAAAAAAACTTTTTTGCTAAGTCAAAAACTTTTCTTGAGAGGTGGCGCCCCTCCCCCTTCCTCCCGGGTGGCACTCATCTGGTGGGTGACACCTCAACTTAATTTCAGAGTTTATAAAAATTGAGATTCTTTAATTCTGAAAAAAATCCCCAATAATAAATCTTAAATTTCATCTTAAAAATTTCAACAAAAATATTGCACTATATTGCGGAGAGAGGTCGTGTACATGTACGTCTGGAGCAAATTTTACACAAAATGCGGCGGTATACAGCTTTGTACGAATAGCTTTAACTAGATACCTACATTTCTTGGCTCAATTTTTAATTTTAATTTTTTAATTGACGGCTTCAGAATGAACCTTAATATGAAGATTTTAGGATTAATTATAATTATTGAGTGTTGTAAGCAATAAATCATATACTAATTTTATTTTGTACTTTTCAGTGTTAATCAAGCTTTCTTAGATAAAATTTTTAGAATTAAAAAAACATTTGGGGGGGGGGGGGGGAGTGTTGTACCTTGGGGCACTGCTAATTTCTAAGAATCTATTTTTAGCAGCCATGTTTTTATAATATCTAATAATAACCTTTCACCCTAAATGGTGCCATAGTAAAAATCAGCATCAAATGAGTAAAATTGACGATTTTGTGAAAGAAAGCGAATTTCATGACTCAAAAGTAAATATTTTCTTCTTTTTCATTTCATTTTCCGTCTTTGTATGTATTTGTAAATTTAGTTAACTGAATTTTATTCTGTTATAAAAGAGAAGTACTTTCATTATTTTCTCATAAGCAAATTATTTATAGTGCTTCTAGATTGACCATCATTTTGGTTTTCATTAAATTGGTGATTGTACCTTAGGAAAGCCAAACATTTTGTACCTTGGGACACGTTCCAAGGTACAACATATGCATGATTCTTAATAATTAAGATATGTTTAGGAAGATGGAACAATGTTCTAATCTTATATGTAGTCTTTCAAACAACTTTTTCTTTTCTGGTGCAAAATTGGTTCAAGTATAAAAAGGCTGTTTCCTGAATCATGAAGACTTTCCCATAGAACAACAGGATGTGTCCCAAGGTACAATAGGATGTTGAACCTTGGGGTAGCTTGGAAGTTATACTTTATATGGCTGGCAACATTTTATTTTCAAATTGTCTGAATTAAAAAATATATATTCTATAGAAGTATGTTGGGCTATTTTAATGTCACTTTTAAATTTTAAATTTGATTCAAATAATTGACGTTAAAAATTAAAATATGAAAAGTGTTCCAAGGTACAACATTATCCCCTATATTTTATCGGATCTTTTGTATTTGTGCTTTCGTACCAACACTCTTTTGAATTTACCAAGCACCCTGAAAAGTTTCTCGACTTGCTCAAGCGATACATGCATTCCTTTTACTATTTTATAACAGAGATCGAGGTAAAAAATATATTATTTTTATTTCAAAGTAATTATTTAGAAAATGTTAGGCAACAAAATTGTTTGCTATCAGTTAAATTAAGTTAGAAAATAAGCAAACTAGGAGACGGTGTAGGTAACTGTTACAGAAAATTCGATAAACAATCAAGCCAGCTGGTTGCCACAATGAGTTATTTCCTTATTAGTAGGTATTTATACATGTAATCAAATTAATTGGTAGTTAATTTTTCAAAAAATGCAATGAGAGTCAGGAAAAATTAAAGAAAAAAAAAATGAAACCCGGAGTCGGAGTCGACATGTTTTTGAACGACTCCGACTCCTTTACCCTAAAATGAGCCCGACTCCGACTCCGACTCCACAGCCCTGCCGCCGAGTTATGATTATTCCACAGCTGTCTTATTTTGTTTGCAAGTTTTCCGTAAAAAAAAATGCTTTCTTGCGCACAAAAGTAAATTTTTATAGTTTGTTTTCAACTGTCGCGTAGGGTGTTTAAGTAGTTATATCATATTAAACCAAGATTTGTGTTCCTTGAATAGAAGACATGATTTTTCCTAACAGAAGTTTCTGATATTCGCTGATGTTTTTTTCCCACGTTTCTGAGTTAACGTAATGGTGTTGTTTCGGTCAAGTTGATACATTGCCTTTAGATCTAGTTGAAACCGAATTAAACTTAGGCTCACAAATTTTAATGGTTATTTTCTTTTTCCAGAAAGGCTTAGAAATGACCCCCCCCCCCCCTATACACACACACACAAAAAGAGCATCCAGGATTCACATTTGAATTTCGACTTCTTGAGTTCAAATTGCGCTTTTTACAATCATGAATTGCGATAAGTACCTACACGTTGGGTTTCTTGTTTCTACAAATGGAAGATAATGGAAATGGTCAAGAACGTTACACCCGTCATATAATGACTTTGGATTTTCTAGAATTGGTAATACGCATTAGCGGAGTACACGGGGGGGGGGGGGGGGAGAAGGGACACTTGTTGACCCGGGCCCGAGCCTGATGGGGGCCCAAATAGTAGGGGTAAATAATATGGAGGGAGCCCGTAAAATTTTTATTTGTGATGGGTCCCAAAATTTCTGTACACCCTCCTGGTAATACAAGACATATCCACAAAAAAGAAATGGTGATTCGGATGAGGTAATACAGATGAAGAATTAATAGCCCATATCGACCAGTAGGTACACTTATAATAAAGATTATTTGCAGCGTATAACGTTATGTATTTTTATTTCTTATCAATCTCAAAAGATGGGAATTAGTAATCTTTAAATTTTGTATTTAGATGAATTTTTGCTGTTTAATTTCATCTAGATAAGTTTTTTGTTCTGAAAAACTTAATTTTACGCAAAAAAAGCCTTTTTTAAGTGCCAAGTCTGCTTGAGCTAAGCCTCAGACAGGGGCGGTATTTTCAGCATTTCGTTTGGGGGGTCGATTTTCTTGAACAGGATTTTCCTCAGTATGGTATAAAATACATATTGGTTAACAGGAAGTGATAATAAAATGGTTTTAATGTTAAGAATAATAAGGCAATTTTGATGTTGAGAGCGAGACACAAAAGTCATCTTTCAAATGACTGACCTGATTGAAACAGTCAAAAAACAATGGAAGCAAGAAAGTTATGTTAAAAAACACATTTCCTTCAGATTCCTCTCTGTAAAATAACCAAGAAAACTTTTTAAATTGGGCTAGTATTTATTTTGCGTCATTAAAAAGTATAGTCGCACAATTCACAAAACAGTTCTTCTTCCCTCATGCTATAAATTTAACTTATAAGTAATATTTTCTTTTTTGTTTTCTGTAACCGATCTACGTAATATTGAACTTAAGACCAATGATAAATGTATCTAATCAAATCCTGTCTCAATTTCTTGAGAAACTGAATTGATCATTTTGTTCGAAAATTATTAAGTTTCAATTGTCAATCCGTGAATTATGATTAACGGATTGAAAGTTTTGTGATAGAGTGTAGCATTGTTCAAAAAAACGCTCCACAATATAAGTACAGTAAACGAAAATTCAAACAAAGTCATACCTATCAAAATGACATCAGATTTCCTATCATTGAAAAAGTCGCTTTCCAGTAATTCGTCCAGGGGACTTTTATAGATTTAACTCTTTAATACCATCGTGTCTCACTCAGAGATTGTCAAGTAAAGAGCATCAAGATATATTTGTAGACGTGAAAGTATTTTTTGATATAGGATGTTTTTCAAAAAGAGCATAGCTTTACAAAGAGTTTCTAAGAAAGCATATAATACATCGAGTTACTAAAATGTGTTTCTAGTGCAAGGAGTCAATGAATACTTACTAGCTAAACATTAAAATATAACATGAGCATTAAAATTTATGTAAAATGACATGGAGTTTACGCGTAAAAATTGCGCAGTCTCAACACTGTACCGACATCTCATACAAGATGCCCGATCATAACATAGACTACGCATTTTTGACATATTTAACCCATATGAAGAGACTACTTCTTTAGTTAAGGAAAATAATTATTCTGAATCAGTTTTTTCTGTTCTGAAAATGCAGGCAAATGATTTTATAAGTTATCTTAAATGAATTGACCATTTTTTTATTATTCTGAGGGAAAAATTTGGGAGTGCAACCGCCCCTCTCACCCCCTCCCTATTTGAAGCCCCTGGCCTCAGACGATTTGTAACTATGACTACGAAAATTTTGCTCTCTAAATAAATAATAAAAACAGCCATCGCCATGGTAATCTGAAAAATCAGAGATCATGATTGCTCAAAAAAAAAAAAAAAAAATATTTGAATTTTTGGCATCTTGAATTCAAATTATGTTTTTCGCAATCACAAGCGTGTATGTTTGTAGGCGCATGTGTGTGGGTGCGCGTGTGTGTATGTATGCATGTGTGTGCGTGTTGTGTCTGCAGTGCTGTGTGTGTAGGCGTTCGTGTGTGTGTATGTAGACATATGTGTTTGTGTCTGTGTGCAGGCATGAGTGTGCGTATGTGTGTATGTAGACATATGTGTTTGTGTGCAGGCATGAGTGTGTGTATGTGTGTAGGAGTGTGTGTTTGTGTCTGTGCGCAGGCATGAGTGTGTAGGCGTGTGTGTGTATGCGTGTGTGTGTAGGACATGGACGCAACCTGGAGACGGTTTTTGCAAGAGGAGCAGCATCGTGAGGCCGGTCGACGCGACGGTGGTGCTGGCATAGAGTGCTGGCGGGAAAATAAAATCAGCGTAACGCCAAAAACAGTCAAATGAGAACAATAAGCAATCGTGATTGCTCAAAAAAAAAAAAACCCTCAAATGAATGTAATTACTCTAGAAATATTTAAAAGAGCGTAATTCGGAGAAGATAGCCATACTTTATTTACATTAACTAAATCAAATTTACTTTTAGCATCTCACTCGAACAAAATATTTTGTGAAAATCTTCTTTCAAAACAACCCTTAAAAACTTCATTTCGCTTATTACTTCAGCACAACAGTTTATTCTTTTGTGTATCTACTTGACTCACGTTGAGTATAGTTAATAAATTTCGAGAAGAAATTTAAGATATTATTGTTGCGAATACATTATCTCTACAAAGGTTTGAAATCATTATTTAATAAGAAAATAGTGCTTGCATCCGATGAAATTTTGATTTGGTACGTAACCCTCGTAAAGAAAAATATAAAAGAACAAATATAACAAAAATCAAAATGTAAAATGTGTCTAAACTACAACCGGTCTAGCCTATTAAGTTATCCTTTAAGTATGGATTTCATTATACTGTACAATTTTCAAGAAAGAAACAAATGCAAATCTCTCACGAAGGTTTTCATCACATTTTAAATACCCCGTAAAGTTTGTCTACTGTTGTCATGGGCGGATTTATGGGGGGGCAGAGGGGGGCAATGCCCCCCCTAGTTTTGGGAGGACTTTATGTAGTAACAACACATCTTCCAAATGTTTAAAAAAAAATTATTTTTTCTTTTTTGAATCGTTCAGAGGGGCATGGGTGGATTTAGAGGGGGGCATAGGGGCATTGCCCCCCAGTTTTGGGAGAACTTTATATAGTTACAACACATCTTCCAAAATCTTAAAACAAAAAAATCATGACTTTTTCTTTTTTGAATAGTTCAATGAAAATGAAGAGAAAAGCAAATGTCTTTTTCTGATGAGAGAAAAGGGGGGGGGGGGAACGAACATTAAATAAAAATAGTACAGCTGTCGCTGGGGTACTGAAAATGTGTCAAATTCACTATTTTGAACTGAAAAACCTTTTGGGCAAGTATATGAATGAAAATATAGGCTAAAAGAGCTATACATTAAGCTGCAACACTTATAATAATTGACGATTATTTTTAACAAATTAGAACCTAAAGCAAAGGGGGAAAAACTCCCCCCCCCCATTAGCCCTAACAGAACGATCTACTCGTTATGATTTGTGTCCACATTTCAAGCATATTTATGCATAATATTTATGTTCTTAGTAGATTAATTGGCCGTTTTGAGAAATTCTAAAAAACAAAAAAGTTTTTTCCTCTTAAAAAGAGAGAGAGAAAATAAATATTACCGCAAACTGAATAAATTTTAGTTATCTGAGTGTTCTGATTAAATGAATCTTTTTACTTAGAGGGAGAGTACAATTTTACTGAGTACAATTTTACTTACTTTATAAATACTGTTTAAAAAGTAAGGTAAGTTATACTCATCTAAGTCTAATTGATTCAGACCTTGTCATTATTGAAATCTAAATAATTGAGTCATCAAAAGTTTTGGAAAAAATATACTGAAATTTTATAAAAGTCTATAAAAACCTAACGAAAGATTGGTAAAATCGTAAAAATCTTTCAACCGTAAAAACTGACGAATTTTCGTAAAAATTACAAACAGGGCCGAATTTGCCTATAAGGTAAACAACCTATTGCTTAGGGCCCCTGCTTTGAAGTGGGTCCCTAACTCCCCCCCCCCCCCAAAAAAAAAAATTCATGATTTGTTCCTTAAAAAATGGAAATTGCTTGAAAAATTTAATTTCATTTTTAAGTGCTTGAAAACCTTGAACATTTGGAAAAGTGTGGCTACAAACCTTAAATTTTAAAATTTCGAACAAATGGTAGAGGGGAAGGAATGCCGAAATGTGTCAAACTCAGCTCCTTGCCACATCCTGTATCAAAAATGTAAAAATCATGGTTCTCACGTTTGTAACATTAATTGAAATAAATTTTTGTGACTCACATGTTTCATATCTTGCTATTTATTCAATCCCAAATGCAAAATTTTGGAAATTCTTTTGGTGTTGCTTGCTTTTATCTTACTTCTGCATATTGTCAATCTGTTTAGCACAAAAATAAAATTACACTCTACTTCTATTCCTCTTTGTTTTCTGTCCCACTTGCAACTGAATAGAAGTTGTTGTAATGAGAAATCTATAGTTTTTTTTCTTTTAAATTTAAAATAGCTATTTCTCACAAAGTTAGAAGAGGACTGTAAAATTTTACACTCAAATATTAAAATATCAGAGACTGGAGAGTACAAATGAAGTGCGTTAAAAAATTTTATTTATTCTACAGTCCTTGAAAATAATTAGATAAGTCTTTGAAAATCCTAAGCAAAGTAAGCTCCAATTACTTCTACTGCATATTGTTAATCTGTTTAGCCAAGAAAAAAAATAGACACTACCTCTATTCCTTTTCGTTTTCTGCACTACTTAAAATTAAAAAAAGGTGCTGTAATGAGAAATCTATAGTTTATTTTTTCTTTCAAGCTTAAAATGGCTGTTTCTTACAAAATTTGAACAATACTGTATAATCTGGTTATCAATTTCTATGTCTGTACAATTAACCTTTATAAGGCTTCAAAATGCAAAATTTTATATCCATTTTACAAAATTTCCTCCGGGGGAGAAACCCCCGGTTCCCTAAAATTGGAGCCCCGCGTCACTCTCTTGATACCAGCTCTCTCTTTTAAGGTCAATTCAAAAAGGACAGCATGAAAACATGCATTAATGAAAACGACACACAAAAAAGTAAAGCATGGACTTATGCATCACAGGAAACAGACAAAAACATGAGCATGGGGGGCAATAAAAATGTTGCTAAAAAAAAACCCTGCCCCCCCAGGAACTCAGTCTTAAATCCGCCTATGACTGTTGTATTTTTGAAACTATACAGTTTCGAAAATTGGGAAGGGGGGGGGAGGAGGAATTGATCTCTATCTATTGTTTTGAAAAAAAAAATCGATTAAAGGCAGTCCCTGAGCTCCATCCCTTACCATAACGTCAATAAATATAACCTATAATCGTGTTTTTAGGACTTCAATTTCAACAACTTTCCGCTGAGACCCCTGCACCCAGGACCGGATCTATAAATTTCGGACCCCCTACAACAAAATTTGTAGGGCCTCAGAGACCAGCAGTGTATATTTGCAACGTTAATAAGTCTTAGAGTGCTAGATTTTTTCAGTTTTTTCTTCAATTTCTTGGGCCGTAAAAAAACCCAGGTGCACCCCCCGCACTACGGGGTCTGCGGGTGCGCAGCGCAGATCCGGACCTGCCTGCAGCTGCACCTTTGTGCCCCCTAACATCATCAAAGAAAGTCTAAAACTGAGTTTTTAAAACTACGAGTTTAAAATTTTTCCCGGGGGAGAACTTTCCCCCGGACCCCCCTCTCTCCTTATTTTTCCTATCCAATTAAAGGTTCTCTTTCTCCTCTCTCTTTTTTTCTGGGCCAAATGAAAAAAACTTCCCGCCCCTAAGATTTTTTTTCTCTCTGGTTGCGCCACTGAATGATGCGCATTGGAAAAACAGGGGAAAGCTGCGATTTTGCTAGATGGTCTGAAATTGGGGTTCGGATCTCACACCCTGCACTACCTAAATTACCAAAAAACAAAGACAAAATTTTTCGCAGTAAACTTTTTTTGTCAGAAATATCGTTGTTTTTCCTTTTTAAATAAGAATAATCCCCCCCCCCAAAGCTTGTTGATTAAAAAAAATATGATTTTTTGCATTGTAAATATAGGAAACCATATCACTTTCGTTGTGTCAATTAAAGGGGGCCTCCGGATTGGTTGCGCCTGGGGCCCCAAAATCGCATGATCCGCCACTGTAATTGCATTCAGTTTAGTTATCCTGTATTGATGTTCCTTTTAAATCTTTTATTCTTACTTTCATGGCTAAACAGTTCTGAATGAGTTTTAATAGTTTTTTCTCATTCACATAAAGGGCAAACAAACTAATTGTGTAAATCATTTAAAATAATGATGGGATTGTTTGGAGGGAGCATAACATGTTAACTTTTGTTTCTAATATCAGCTTATTTATGCTTTCAGGCCCAAAAAACAACACTTCATTGGGAAACGCTCAAATGTTTTAACTTTTTGTTTGCTATCTATTGCAAGTAATTGTAAAATTTCATTACTTTCTCTTTTCTTAGGTTGCTGATTGGACTGGGAATACTTATCAAGATAGAAGATATGCTAGTAAGACTTACCTTTTGATTCCTAAAATTTTTTAACTGGTTATCACTTGTACAGTACAAAAATGAAATTGATGAGACAGAGTTCAATTGGTAACAAAGTTATTAAAAGTGAAAAATGAATTTGAAATAATGGGAAACGTGAGGTTATTTTAGCCGGCACAATTTTGCTTTAATGGGTTAAATTTTTGACTGCTTTAGTCAAATGCCAGGTTCAGAATCTAGACAGCTGTGGTATTTAGTTTTGCACCACAAATATTCACACTTTTTGAGCAGGTTTTGGGAACATATTTTGAACAAAATTATTACTTATACTTAATTGAAAACATTTTACCTTTAAAACTGGTAAATTAGCCTTTTTTTGTGGAATTTTTGAATATCATGGCTTCCAAGATCTGTTTTCGTGTGGTTACGGATATCATCCCTATTACGAAATTTTTTCGGATTTCCTCCTTTTTGCTCTCTGAACACTCTCATCACTGTATACTTAATGTAGATGAATTTAAATTGTTAAATATTATCATACAAATATTATGGATGTTTTTTTTAACCAAATGTTCGGTATTTGGTTGAAGATTTGGTCATAATTTTAACCGAATATTTGGCCTTTGTTATTCTGCATTCGGTGCATCTCTAATCACTTCATCTAAAATTGATGTGTTAATGAAGATACATGGTAAAAATGATGAGCTTTGTTTAATAATTAAAGTCATTTTAAGAATCGGCAAACAATAATCTCTTTGTTGGCAACTTTCTTGTTGGAGCTGAACAATGTTGCCAAAAAGGGGGATAAATACATCTTTTTTGTCAGATGTACATCGTTTGTATGTTTCGATTGGGGGAGATGCTTATTAGCCCCATAGCAGAAAATGCGAGACATGCGTCGCAGATTTTTCAGCGGCCCAATTTTACCAAAGAACAAAAAGAAAGAACAAAAAGATAAATAAATGAAAGGGGAAAAAAAAGAAATACAACTTGGCAAAGATCGTTTTTTGACCTGAAAGGCGATGGATACTTCAACATTTCAGCTAGAAATATAGTCGCCATATTTGATCATTCACAAGATTGAAGTAGATAAGGTGCTTAAATGCCTAGGTTTTCAAAAACAAAGCAGAATTTGATGTTTTATTTAACTGCAAACTAATGAAAACAACTTAACATGTGTTGCAAATTGTTTTTTTTTTTTTTCCTTGAGAAATGAAAATTTTTTACTTAAAATTTCACCTTATCGTCACTGCTTTGGGCTCAAAAGGGCTAAAAACTTTTTAACTTAAGTGTAGTTTCATGAGGACTTTTGAATTATTTTTTGCAACAAATTCAGAAACTTATGTCTTAATTTTTGGCTTAGTCGCCATGTTTGGTTATTTCCAAGGTGTTGTTGCGCAAGACTCTAAGTGGCCTACGTTTTCATAAACGGAATAGGATGTTTATTGCAATGCAAACTATTGAAAATTATGCAAAAAATGCCTTTTTTTTTTGGATAATTCTTATTTATTGTCCTAAAATAAAAAACAAAAAAAAAATTATCTTCAGAATATTATCTTATCTTCATTGCTTTAGAGACTAATATGCTGAAAACCGACTTTTCCATCTAAATTGTAGTTTTTTAAGGATTTTGAATTTATTACTACTTTTATTTAATACATTCAAATAATGATATCTATTTATCATCATGAATTTTTCGTGTAGACTCCATGTTTGGTCATTCGCAAGATGGAAATAGACGAGGCTATTATTTGCCTAAGTTTTATAAAACAGAATTAGATGTTTACCTCAATACAAACTTTTGAAGATCACATAAAATGTACAATAATGTTTTTTTTTAATTATTTTCATGAAAAATGTGAATTATTATCTACACAAATGTATTTGATCCCCTTTGCTTTGGAAGCTTTGCCATATAAATTAAAACATTCATCTAAAATGCAGTTTCCTGCTAACTTCTCATTTACTAATTTATATTTGTTTATTAATTTTTTGTAACAAAATTCAAAAACCTATTTTAACTTAAATTTTCTGTATTTAAATAAATATGTATTGAATAATTGTTTTTTTATAGTGGCGTAGAGTTCTATTAGTTTTTATTAAAGTAGTGAAAACTGCCCCCCCCCCCCCACCCCCCTTTTATACTTTAAAACTCGATGACAGTGGTGGCCACAAAGTTTTTCAGGTCTAGTCATGGAAAATTTCTGAGTCTAGACCTTTACAAGGGATTTGTGTATTTTATGAAAAATTAAAATAAAACTAACAATAATGCTGCAGATTATTTTCAACTGCTCAAAAAATGTATTTCCTAGAAAGTTTTTGCTACTGGGCTTGTTAGTGCCAGCAATGATGTTTTATACATGTTAAAACAACACCATTATGTATGTCACAATTTCCCTGGAATCAGAATATATTTTGTTTTAAAACTTAACAGGTAAATACCAATCTCAGTTCGGTGCTGGAAGTCAGTATGCCTACTTCCACGAGGAAGATGAAACTACATTCCAGTTGGTAGATACAACTAGAGTGCATAAACCAATGCATCAAAGAGGACGATTCCGTATGAACCAAGTAAGATTTTATTATTTTGTTACATTTATTACACTTATAATCACGTAGTATTAATGTTATACCACGGTTTGTGATTTTTTTTAATTAAAAAAAATTTAAGTTTGATTTTTTTTATTTGAATCTGATTTTTTTAAATTTAAATCATATGCCAGTGGTTAGGGAGTAAAAAACAACCAAATACGGAAGTAATTGGTGGAAAGCTGGAAATTGTTTTAATCTATGCCGTATGAGTCTGGAACGACCATACTAAGTTTTCTCCCTTCTACTAAGTGAGCTGTAGAAGTTACATCCAAATTAGTGACTGTCCAGGAAATATTTTCATTTCCAAATTGAAAATTCATTGTTTTATTAAGTTAACAGTTTTAAAAAAAATGCCTGTAACTTTTCTTTGTAAAAGTCTCGAATTTCTGTCAATAACTGGCCGATCACGCAAAAAATAGACTTCATTATCGGATTGGTTAACAGAAAAATCAGTTAATCAAGATTCTATTGTACTTACTTGAATACCATTACTATGGAATTCACATTATGACTAATAAAATTTGTGGTGTTTTTTAGTTTGTGTTAACAGGATTTCACCAAATATTAAAGATGTTTTTCATCATCAAATTTTTAAGCTTTCAACGGTTCATTTAAATAACTAGTTAATGATAATGAGTCTTGAAAATGAACGTTGAGTATTTTTAAAGTAAAATACAAGACAGGATTTTAGTTTTTATTAATGTTTTATGTTATATTAATCAAATAGCATTAAATGACTAATTTATATGAACCATTTGTGTGCCATTGAATATATAGGTGTTATGTTTTTTTTTTTTTTTTGACTATTATAAGCCATTCAATAACTCTTAAATAACTGCTTTTCTGTGTTGTTTCACATTATTTAAAAGTGAATTTTAATTTTGATAAAAAGATAAATGCAGTAATCCCAATTATGATGAACTGTTAAGTATGATTTTAGATCTTGAAAGTATTAAATCATAAACGTGTCTCAAAAAACAATTATTTCACATCAATTCTTAAAGTTTGCATTTTTTTAATTGAAATAATTTTCAGCAACGAAATATGCGCAACAGAGAGAGAATGAAGCAGGCACAACAAGCTCAGATGCAAATTCTGTCCAAAATGGCTAAAGGAAGAGAAAGGTAACCTTTTCCACAATCGAT
Source organism: Uloborus diversus (assembly GCF_026930045.1). NCBI lineage: Eukaryota > Metazoa > Arthropoda > Arachnida > Araneae > Uloboridae > Uloborus > Uloborus diversus. Next base: position 152,043,690 of record NC_072738.1, on the reverse strand, counting down.
GAAATTTTTAAATTCCAAAAGTCTTTCCTCTTAGATTTTTTTTTATTTTAATATTCTAAAATATGTAGGTGTGTTTCTTAATTACTATAAAAGCTAAAATAAATACTTTGCTTCATTTTAAGTTTTTTAGTTAGTGTTTTTATAATGTTTTATTTTATACCACAAAAGATAAGTTTTTTATTTGAGTTATTGATATTTAATGGGTTTACAGTCGACTCCCACTACAACTCGATTTGACTTATGCGAAATGGCTATAACACAATTTTTTCACCAGTAAAAATATTTAGATCTAACAAGAATTCCCCGCCCACAACATGAAAGTGTTCAGAAGAGAATCGCGGTGGGAAAGTATCGGGTTTTTATTGGCTGCTAAAAATATCATTTTTGTGAATGGAGCTTCAGCCCTTTAACATCACTAGCAGCGAAAGTTCCCACGGCGTACTAGTCTGAACGTAGCTTTATTGAAATATAATGATACCTAAGAGCACTGTTCCATCTAAAGTTTGTGAAGACAGAAAAAAAAGAGAGAAAGTTTTTAATAATTAGAGAAAAACTAAAGGTTCTCGATAAGCTCGAACAACTAAAAAATGCGTCTGAAGTAGCATGACAATATCAGGTGTGAATGACCCTTCCATATGTAAGGAAATCCGTAAAAGTTTGCTGAGTAGTGTCTATGCAAAATGCAAAAATTATCAAAATCAAAGCTCCTCTTTGAGAATTAAAGAAACCAAGAAGAGGGGTGTTGCCATAGGTGCAAACCTTATGAAGGAACGAGCGAGCAACTGTGTTTTAAAAATACATTAGAAGAACGATTTGATCACGCAGAGTAAATCATTAACATCTTCATTTATAAAGTTACAAATATTATTACTAGATCTACTGCACAGCATTATTATGGAACATCATTTAATTATTACTACATACTGTATGTACTGTACTGGTTTATTTTATGTCTCGCTTTCCCGTTGATCACTGATTTTGTGCATCATCAATTTGTGTTGATTAAGGTAGCTTTTTTAAAAATAGGAATAAAAATTCAGTTCTTTATGTCAGAAATGGTAATGTATAATTAAGCAATCGTTTAAAACAGTTTGAGGTCGTGTTAACTAGTGTCTAAAGTAACAGGGTTCGTATGCTTCGGGAAAACCTAAAAATTGTCAGAGAAAATGACATAGTTAAAAATGTCATGGAAAAGTCAGGGAAATTTCCAATTTTGGCACAAAAAAATTTTTACCAGGGAATTTTGTACCCTCAGATCTAATCTTCGTTTTTATTGATGTTTCCTGGAAAAAACTGTAAAAGTTTTGAGGCAAAATAACGCTAGCAATAAAAAATAGGTGACCCAAAAAATAATTTCAGGGACGCCATTTTTGCCCCTCAATAGTTCCCGAGAAAAATATCCCAAGGGTGAACAGGAATTCTGCACCAACTCAACAGGGGAGAAGAAAATTTACTGCTTCTGAAGCACAAGCCTGTGGATGGTAGGGTTGATTGGGAAAATTGTTTTTTTTTTATGGAAAAGTCTTTTTGGCCTTATGTGAAACGTAGTCACCATTTTTGGTCATTCATAAGATGGAAGTAGACACGATGCTTAAATGAATAAGTTTCCAAAAACAAGACAGAATTGTATGTTTTCTCTAACTTCAAACTAATGAAAATGACACAAAATGTGGTGCATTTTTTTGAGCAATCACGATTGCTTATTGCTTTCATTTGACTGTTTTTGAGGTCCTTTGATTTTTCCCACCGCCACCCTTTGCACCATCACCGTGGACAGGCGGGCTCCTCACGATGCTGCTCCTATAGCAAAAGCCGTCTCCAGGTTGCATCCATGTCCTACACACACGCGCATACACACACACAACTACACACACAAACACGCATACATACAGACACTTACACATATACACACACAAAACTACCCACAATTTCATGCCTGCACACAGACACAAACACACATGCCTACACACACATACCCCATACACACAAACAAACATATCCCCCCCTCCCCCACACTCGTGATTGCGAAAAACATAATTTGAATTAAAGATGTCAAAATTCAAATTAATTTATTTTATTTTTTTTTTAGCAATCACGATTGCTTATTGTTCTCACTTGACCGTTTTTGAGGTCCGTGCCTTTTTCAGCTTGGACCAGGGCTGCAGCACCACCGGCCTCCTGCAGGTGCGGCTCCGAGCACTGCCTTCTGGAATCTATTTCTCCTGGTCGATGGTCTCCATGCCCTACACACATGCGTGCTCATCCACACACATGCGCATACACACACACTTACACACACACACATACATGCACACACACACGCTCATACACACAGGTCTACGCACACACACAAGCCTACACATACATGCCTGCACACTGACACGCAACTACACACACGTAACCGCCCAGGAGGAGGGGTAGGCTAGGGGGGACAGGAGCTGTTTCTAGAAACAATAGCCCCCAATGAGTAGGGCCCTGTCGCAACTCGTGATTGCGAAAAACATAATTTGAATTCAAAATTTCAGAGTTCAAGTTAATTTCTTTTTAATTTTATTTTAAATATGTAATTTTCTGAGAAATGAAAAACTTGAGAATTTCAAGAGAGAAAAAAATGTATAGCAAGATTTTAAGAAGTTTGGCAGGCTTCCTAAAAATTCACATGAGACTTGAGAAACAAAATGTCGGTATAGTGCTCCCAGAAATTTACACAGAAACTTTTTAAAAACTAGAATTGTAGCCAAAAAGCCCCTCATAACTAGTGTAAAGTTTGATAAAAATTCAGCCAGACCAAAAATTTTTATTAATAAAAATACACAGCATGACCCATTTCACCCCACCTGACCCTACTGAATTGTAGTTTCAGGAAGATTCATTATTTTTAAATTGCTTTCATGCTAGAAGTTAAAAGAAAAAAAAACATTTCTTAATTTTTTTCGTAGCCGCCATATTTGGTCATTCCCAAGATGGCAGTACACAAGACTCTTTAAGTGCCTAAGTTTCCAAAAATCATATTGGATGTTTATTGCAATGCAAGCTATTGATAACAAAGAAAAATTGCCCTTTTTTCTGGATAGTTCGTAATTATTTTCGGGAAAGATGCGAAATTTTATCTCCAGAACAGTTTTAAATTCTGATTGATTTAAATGCTTATGTTCTAAAAGCTGACTATTTTGTCTTAATTGTAGTTTTTTAAGGATAATTAATTATTTATTAACTACTTTTATGTTACAAATTCAAAAATCTACTTAATATCTTAAATTTTTTACCTAGTAACGCCATATTTGGTCATTTGCAAGGTGGAAGTAGACACAAATTTACAAAAACATAATTGGATGTTTACCTCAATGTAAACTATTGAAAGTAAATGTGCAATTAAATATGAATTTTTAAAAATTAATAATTTTCTAGAAAGGAAAATTTTTAATTTTAATGTAAGCATCCTTTATATGCAAAAGAAAAAAACTGATGATTATTGGCATTGGCTTATGATCAACAGATGTTGATTTTTATTATCATGCATTATATAGTATACCCATCAATACAACAAGTTAATCATATTTATACTGAAAAATAGCTTTGTACTTTGCTCAATACAAAGTTGTTTTATATACTAATAAGAAAATAAAAAGAGTTGTAAACCAAAAGCGAAGAAAGATTGCTGCATGATTAGAGCAAAACTCTAATATACATCACATGTGGCATCAAAGAAACGCTAAAATAAGTTGAAAGTACTTGGTTTTCAACGAGTTGTTGTTGTCTTGTTCATGATGTGCAAAGAAAAGCACTAGATTATTCCAAAGCTGTCGAAGACAGCCTCGGCGATCTCCACAGCCTTTTACGAAAAAATCTTATCATCCAAATAATCTTATTTAAATTATAAATAAAATCGTATCAACAAGTAGTAAACAAATAAAAACAATTTTAAACAAAATGTTTTTGTGAAAAACACTAAATTTTTTTTTTAAATCCAAGATATATATTTTTTTAATCTATAAGTGGAAAAGTTTCAGTTCTTTTGCATTGCTACTTTAAGCAATTTGATTATTTTGAAAATATTGTTACTTAAATTTAATTTTGAATGTAGCGAGTAACCTGGAATTTTCTAAAAAATAACCTGGATAAGTGAGGGAATTTTTTTTTAACCATAAGTGTATGAATTCTGAGTAATTAGGTATGTTTATAAAAAGAATTCATACATTCCCTTTTCTACAACGCGAAATTTCGACTTACCCGAGGGGTCTTGGAATGCATCCTTCGCGTAAGTCGAGATTCGACTGTAAACTCTTGTTTTGAATTACTTTAAGAAATAAAAATGCAAAGCTAAACGTCACAGTAACACCTGGGATATGTTTTCTAGACATAAAAGTGAAATATTTAGGTCTTTCTTGTAGTTAATTAAATGTATATGAAGTTACAAAAAAAAATTTCTATTGATGTCAAAGTATTTAGAACCCGTGTTTGAAAATCTTGTCAAATTACAACATTTGGTTGTAAAAGGCTCTTAACAACCATTTATTGTTGACACTGCTCTAAATTTTCAATTTGAATTTGTTTATTGCCAAGGTAATTATGACATAGTTCTTGTACTCATTGAGTTACTGATTGTAAAACAGAAGAAAATGTGTTTTAACTTTAAATGTAACAAAATAGTTTGTCTAATGTCATAAAATTAAATTGCAGTTTACTTTACATTTAGTAATGAAAGAGTATTTTTGTACTTAGACAATCAAGTAATCACATGTTTTATGCAGTATATTTCAAATGTTTAATGCCTAAATACTGTCATTTAAGCTGAACATTTATGCTATGCTTACAATGAGAATAAATAATTGAAATTCATTTCTACATACAGTCGGAGCTCCATATATCGAAGTAGCAAATTTCCAGAAAAAAATTCAATGTATAGAAATTTTAATATATAGAAACAATCTTATTTTATCCTTAAAATCTCATAAAACATAATTTTCCTGCATGAAACCCTATCTTTAATATTATACGAGCATTGGATTAAATGAAAGTTAATAATTAAAAAAACACACACACAGAAATTACATTTCTGCGCCTTCATACATCTTCATTCTTCGGCAATTCAATTTGATCCACAACATTAGAGGATTTTCGTTTTGACAATATAAGCGAGAGAAAAGTAAAAAATCAATCTACTTAACTTGAATGATTTTTACAGCAGCTAAAAAGACTAGAAATGATAACAGACAAAAGGGATAGCTTGAAACTGAATTTACAATGTTACTGGTTAAAACTAAGATTTGAAATTAACTTGAGGGAATTTAAGAACTCCAGAACGGAACAATGACCTATCTGCATACCCCTCAACCCCAGATTCCTTATGAGTTTCATAGCAACCATTAGTAAACATAATTTTCTCCCCTAATCTTAAATTTTCATGAGACAAACTGTCTAAAGTGAAAAAAAAATCTACGAATGTTTCGGAAAAAAATTTGATATATAGAGATTTTTTCGATATATAGAAACAATTTTTCTATGTACTTAACGTAGAAATTCGCTGGAATTTCGATGTATGGAAAATTTCGATGTGTGGAAGTTCGATATATAGAGGTTCGACTGTATTTACCAAATCTGTTTTTTAGGGATCGAATTCAGCAGGTCCGAAAATGGCAAAAACAAATGCGTCATAAGTTTGACAACAAGGGTCAAGCACCAGTCAAGAACCGTGATGCCTCCGTGACGGTTCGTCCAGAGTGGCAAGTCATCGAAGAAATGGATTTTCCAAGATTGGGAAAACTCTCTCTGCCTGGTGTTGGAGAAGGGAAAGATATGTAAGTAAACACTAATGATAGTGTATTAAAGCCCCCGTCCCTTTGAAAAAGGGGGTAATTCTATCATTGATTAAAAATTTAAATTTATCTGCGTTATAATCAGGGCCGGATTTGGAAGTGTGGAGGCCCCGGGGCAACGAAGGAGTGGAGGCCCCAATCAGGGTTTGAAAAGATCATCATATTTCTGAAAATATCCGATACTTTGATACATATCTGAATGTTTTGATATATATGTATATATCCGATATTTTCGAATTAAAAAATTACCATTCAAGTCATTTCGTCAAATTTTAAATTTTTGAGCTCAAGAAGCGAGAAGTTGTTAGGATGACCTGTAAAGTTAAACCATTTTTCGCATTTTTTTTTTACTTATTTTATTTTTCTTTACTTATTTTATTTTTCTTTAACTCATAGGTACAAATTACAAATTAAATGAATGAAAAAAAAATACTGCCACTGAAATGCTTGATCAAATAAAAAATTGATAGTAAATGGATACTTGCAATCAGGGCTTTCTGATATATCGATAATAATATTATTTTTGTGCAAGCATTCTTTGTAGAAATACAAAAAAAAATGTCTGGGAGAAAAAAACGTAAAATTTGCTGACCCATGAAAGTTAGAATGTTTTGTAAAAATTTTATTGTGGGGGCCCCTTTGTTGTGGAGGCCCCGGTGCAGTAGCCCCATCTGCCCTCCCCTAAATCCAGCCCTGGTTATAATTAAAAGAAACTGCAATGAAAGTATTAGTTCCTTTCTCACTGAATTATATGCAGAATATAATTGACATTTAATTTTTGAAACATTTAGATACACTTGTGGTGCTGTTGAATTTTATGACAAGACATATGACAGAGTTACATGCAAGTTAGAAAAACAATTGCAGCGAATAAACAGAATTTTTCATAAAGTGACTACTACTGATGACCCCATCATTCGTCAGGTACTTGCTTTCAGTTAATCACTTTTAATAGTCTCATTCAAAATTAAAAAAGCAGTTTTTACAGAATGTTATAAAATATTTATACCTTTTTTCCTAGCTTTATGCCATTTTCTATGTTATGCATTCATTGATAGTGTTAAGCTTTGTTATTGATTGTAAATTTTTTTTTAATATCCCTTTAGCTTACTAAATCAGAGGGGAATGTCTTTGCAACTGATGCAATCATTGCTGCTCTTATGTGTGCGACCAGATCCGTTTATTCGTGGGATGTGGTTGTGCAGGTAAACTTTTTTTTTATTGTGATGTATGTGTGCGATCTATCATTCAGTATTGATTTCATTCTCGCATATTTTTTTTTCATTATTACAAATGGTGACTGAAAGCTGGGAGAGAAAAAAATAGGTTTCTTCCAAGTAGAGGAGATAGAAAAAACTTCCTTTTTTTTTAAAGAATTTACCATGTTAATTGTAATTTTGCAAGACTAAGTAAAGATATTTTTAAAAGGAAAAAAGTATATAAATAGAGCCCTATAAGCATTAATGACTCATAATGCATGAATAATTAAAATATTTATTATTACTATCAACTTCAGTCCAACAAGGTCGGAACAACACCTCAATGCGAGGCCCCTTGAGGGACCTTGCACTGGCAATTTTTCCGAATTGAAATCCTAAAACACAAATGTAGACTTTTATTGAGGACTATAAGGAAAAGAATGGGGTTCTAATTTCCCTCTCGGAAATTCAAACGTTTCGACATTGAAGTTACAAAAAGGCAATATTAGACTACTTTCGTGATGTTATGGGGAAAGGTTTTGGAAGCGTTCCAACGGAAATATTACGAAATTGAAGTTCTAAAATTCCATTTTAGAATATCCATTTCAGCGGAACATTAAAAAAATAGGTTCAGGGACCTCCATGGCTAAAATCAAGGCCGTATCCAGAAATTTTTTTCGGGAGGGGCCCGGATTAGCACATTGCCCTAATACCCACACACACATATAGTATATATAGACACACCAAACGCATAAAAATGTTAACATAGAAACCTTTTTGTATCAATTTTTAATAATTTCACTGCTTGGACTGTTGTTATTTTAGTTCTTATTATTTTTCTTATTCACCTTGTAGTGGTAAGGATAACAAGAGAGTGTCCCTTTAAATCGGATGTAGAACATCCATAATTTCAGGGGGTCCGGGGGTTTTTCCCCCGAGAAATTTTCGAAAAAAAAAAATCCGTATTTTGAGGCCTTATATTAGGTAATTGAGACTACAAAAATATGAAGAAAAAGAAAGGCAAACAAAGCCTTTTAAAAGTTATACATTCTTTTACAAATCAAGATCAAACAAAATAAAAACTGCTTGCTCGACAAATCATGGAACTTCATGGACAGAGAGGAGAAACGAGAGAGGAGAAAAGAGAAGCACTTCGTCATCTGCTCATATCGGCTTTTAGTGAAGTTTGTTTTTGATCACTCCCCCTAACCCCATTTTATTTTTCATTAAATGTTATACAGTATGAAAATTGTAAAAAATAGTTTAAAAGAAATGGTGTAGACATTCAGAAAATATGAATGGAAGAGTAATATTCTGGCCATTTGGACAATTCATACTTTATTTTCTTGATAAGATACAAAATTGAAGAACTTTTCAAGGAATTTCAAAAACTTAAATAATTTTCAAAGACTCTCGAACAGTTGAAATTATTTGAAGCTCTTTATTTACACTTTTCAGAAGTTCATTGCATTCTTCCAAAATGATTATAACTTTGTAAGACACACCCGTTTTAAGTTAAAAATAAATGCAACGAAATATTTCTCGAAACAATCTTTTTTTTTTTTCAATCACAAGTAGTGCAGAAAATGAAAGAGAGTAGAGTAAGCGTTGTTTTTTTTCTCATATTAAAGATATTAACAGTATGCAGTAGAAGTAAGAAAAAAAAACAAGCAATAACAAAAGAACTTCCATGATACTGAATTTGGCATTAAATAAATGCAAGACAAGAAACATATCAGTCACAAAAATGATCTTGAAAATTATGCTACAAAAACGCGAGAATCGTGATTTTTGCATTTTTTACTCAGGATGTATCGAGGAGCTGAATTTGGCACATCTTGGTAACAAAATACTCGCCTAATCGGAAAATAGGGGCCCAGCCTTTGGGGAGTCCCCAGCTCGAAATCAGTACAATGTAAGTTTTATAAGAGTTATAGGGAGAGGAGGGCAGGGTCGTGCACAGAGGGGAGAAGGGACACCTGCTGGCCCGGGCCCGAGCTTAAATGGGGCCCAATATTTTAAAACCTACGGATGAAAGTATGGGTAAACAATATGGAGAGGTATATTCAGTAAGTTACCGCCCTGTAGCCAGGGCTAAGGCAGAAATACATGAAATACACCGCCAGCTCAGTCAATTCCAGCCGAGGACTGCAGTTTCGTGCTTATTAGCACTCATCAGCCCGGCATAGGATTAACTGAGCTGGAGGTGGAAAACCTCTTAAGGAAGCCAAGAGTGCCAAACAAACTGGTAGCTAATATAGAATTAGCACTGACCAGACGAGTGACCGAAACAATGGTTCGGTTCAACTCGAATATTGCAGGCAAGGCAGGTATATTCAGTAAGTTACCGCCCTGTAGCCAGGGCTAAGGCAGAAATACATGAAATACATGGCTTCCTTAAGAGGTTTTCCACCTCCAGCTCAGTTAATCCTATGCCGGGCTGATGAGTGCTAATAAGCACGAAACTGCAGTCCTCGGCTGGAATTGACTGAGCTGGCGGTGTATTTCATGTATTTCTGCCTTAGCCCTGGCTACAGGGCGGTAACTTACTGAATATACCTGCCTTGCCTGCAATATTCGAGTTGAACCAAACCATTGTTTCGGTCACTCGTCTGGTCAGTGCTAATTCTATATTAGCTACCAGTTTGTTTGGCACTCTTGGCTTCCTTAAGAGGTTTTCCACCTCCAGCTCGGTTAATCCTATGCCGGGCTGATGAGTGCTAATAAGCACGAAACTGCAGTCCTCGGCTGGAATTGACTGAGCTGGCGGTGTATTTCATGAATATGGAGAGGGCCCAAAAAAAGCATTTGTGACAGTCCCAAAATTTCTGTGCATGCCCCTGGAGGAGGAAGTTCACAGAAGTCAGTTTGGTAGACTTGAAAAATCTACCGAACTGACAAAGGGCCTGCCTTGACCCTGGACTGCCCTGAATTGAATTGGCAAAGAGAGCAGGAAGTCCTAATTAAAGGTCTAAATTTCAAGTGTGCCTTGTAGCTAATGAGGACTAGAACTGCTTTTTCTATATTTCTTCAAAATATTATAAATTTTGAATAGTAGCAAAATTAAGAATTAAAAAAAAAAATTTGTTATTTTCCTTTTCTGACATTAGGAATTTAAAAAAAAACCTTCTTCTGTTTTATGGTACAAAACATACGGCCCTGGCTAAAATTATATATTTTAGTTGCTTCTGGTGAAAAATTCTGTTTCAGTCTCCCCCCCCCCCTCCCCCCCCTCCTCCAAAGCAATGAATCCATTTCACCAAACGGGTGGGGTGTGGATAGGTCTATTTCACGGAATGAGTTGGAGGGGAAAATTAAGGAGGAGGAAACCTGAAATCTCCTTTTCTCCCTTGCTTGCTCGTTTGGGCTAGCGGCCAGAATCTTTTTTTTTCCGCTCGTAAAGGCCACTTAACTAGAAGCACTGCACCTGAATAAAATTTTAGTTTTAAACACATAAGTGCCGCGGCATTTCTTCCAGAAATTACTGTATTCTTAGAATATATTTGTGCTAATTTAATGTATTTAAACTTTTAACAACAGCTTTATTTTCTGTTGGTTTCCTCCAGTTTCTTCCACTAATCTGGAAGAAACCCAACCCTTCCAAAATTGTGGCTATTCCATTAACAATTGCATTTTATACATTACTAGTGGTACCCGCACGGCTTTGCCCGTAATAGAAAAATTAAAAGGTCTTTTGGTTCGCCTGTATATTTATAAATAATGTATGGTGAATTTTCTCGCCAATTGGCTTGTACTCATGTTACGGTTTTACGTTATGATAATTTCGTAATTTACTCGTCTATCTTATGATATTTTTGTTCTTAAAATTGGAATAGAAAAAGAACCACATCGAATTTTCGAAAAATCGCTTTGAGGTGCTCACCCCCATGCTACAAACTAACTTAGTGCCAAATTTCATGAAAATTGGCCGAACGGGCTATGCGCGTCACAGAGATAAAGACATCTTCCGGACAGAGAGTAAAGATAAAATATTAAATCTTTTCTTGCAAATGAATTAAATATATTTATAAATATTTTTATAATGTGCAAAATATCCGTTACTAAACTGACTTGAATAGTTTTGAGATCTTCGTACCTTAAAGCATGAGGGGGTTTTTTTTTTTTCATACTTTAGTCGAAGATCAGTGTTAAATGAATGTGGGACTTATATTTGGGATGATGAGTAATAATGAAACTTATATTAATGTGCATAAAATAAGTAGTAATTAAACAAAATTTTCCATACAATAATAATTTTTTCTTTGATCCTATCGAAATGTATTATGTTAATACTTGCATCAAACTTTTTTTCGTCTCCCAAACATTTACCATATTGCCTTCAAGTTGTCAAAAAGCAAAGGTGTTCAAATAAAAATTTCTCTTCATTTTTCTCTGTGCTTCTCAGATTTTCTTGTAACATTTGAATTAAATTAAATTGCTCTTTTTTTTTTTCAGCGTGTTGGAAATAAATTGTTCTTTGATAAGAGAGATGATTCTGAATTCGGTATGTTTCACTTTTATTCTTGCACATTTATTTTATTAATCTTCTTTTTAACTTAATTTTGACTTGATTATGTAACTAGGGTTTTACTCTGATAAACTGAGCTATTTCCCTTGAAAAAATTCACCTTCAGCTCAGGACTGCAGTTTTATACTTTTTAGCACTCATCAACCTGGAATAGGAAGTATCTTGGCTCCTTTAAGAGGTTTTCTGCTTCCAGCTCTGTTACTTCCTATTCCGGGCTGATGAATGCTAAAAAGCACAAAACTGCTGTCCTCGGATGGAATAACTGAGCTGGCGATGTATTTTATGTTATGCCTTAGCCCTGACTTAGGGCGGTAACTAACTGCAATATTATTTGTAATGTTTTTTAAAATTTTAAGTTTTAAAAAAAAGGGGGGGGGGCTAGAAGTGAACTATGTAAGATTTAATGCCGTTGTATGATTAGACAATGTGCAATAACAAGTATATAATGATTGTAACACTGGAAAGTGTCCTTTTGTAGATGTTTCCAACGAGTAAGATATAGTTTTATATCTTTTGCTGCTCTATTTACATGCATTAAAAAGGGACGATGCTTGGAAATATGTGTGGATGGAAGTACCTTTAAACAGTTTATTCATGTTTTGAATATTGTTCCATCCATTTTCGCTCCAAGATTCAAAAGCTGTATGGCTATTGAAACTGTTCCAATAAATAAATATGCTTTATGCTTTGACTTTCTAGTATATCTTTTCTGTGGTTTAAAACTGGATTTCAAAAAATACATTTTAAATACTGGGTTTAAATGTAGTGAAGGCAACATTTTGCCACACTAAACATTATAGGCTGAATGCCTGCTTCTATGTTGCTGAAATACAATTAATTTAGCAGTTAAAGCTGATAATTGAAAAAATTGCCATTGTTAAAACCAAATGATGTTAATATAGGCATCATTTTACAGTCAAATCCTCATTATAACGACACCTTTTGGGACTGTCAACAAAGTGTCGTAATGGCCGGAGCGACGTCATAACCGGAATAGTTTAAAAAATTCATAATTAAACATTAGTTAACCATAAAATTTGATTTAATTAAGAAATTAATACTGTTAATTTATTTTTTAATTAGATTTAATGTAAATTTGAATTATTTGTGAATATAACAAAAATTATTTAAAAAAAAACACCTTCACTTATTATTATTATTGTTATTATTATTATGTGTTCCATTCTACAATACTTTCCGATCAAATGTTCGATAAATTTTTGAATAACATTTGTCACACTCCTTCTGCCACAGAATTACCAGCAAGAAAGAAACCAATTCAAAACTCTTTTCACTTTTGTCCGCAATTTGATTAGATTTTGAATTAGCTAAGCTCCACCTTTCGAAGGTGAAAAAATCCTTTCTAATCCTTTTATCCACTTTAAGAGTTGTGTGTCCCCTTTCAGTCTAATTAGGAGCCCCTTATCTCTTTTTTTCTCATTGGAGAAGCTTGTTGTGACCACCTACAGCTTAACGTAGCTGTAGTCTTTCCCTTCTCTTGCTGTTTTCCTCATCCAGTATTGCAATCCACTTGCTTTGAATTCTTTTCTATTGTCCCTCTTGTCAGAGTCTGAAACCTGTACTTTTCAGAACTTATCTACTAACAGGACCCAATACAGACTGATTTTGCTACCGTTTTTCGGTACCTTCACAAAAATCTTGTTTTGAAATAGGTACTTTCACAAAAATCAAGTAATTAAATCAGTAGCTTGACAAAAACATCGAAAATTTCACAAAAATTTGCATTTTAAAATATAAAATTTGTTTCTCTGTTTAAAACAAAATTTACTCATAAAATAAAATTCCAAGCTGGTTTATATGAACAATCGTTTAAATAGCAACCTTTTTGTGGTATTTTAACTAATTTTTAGCTGTTTCTCGCCAAAGTGTATTTATGCAATATCATCATATTCTTAACATATTTTGGGGCACCGTTTTTTTTCATAATTTCAAATATTGTACACATTACATAGTCCATTTAGCTGAAATTACGATGGTATTTTTGGTACTTCTTAGGTTTTTAGCTCTCCCCCCCCCAAAAAAAAAGGAACCTGTTAAAAATAATACTAGATGACATTTACACTTTTTGAACTAAAATTTCATTTGTTCTACTTCTCTTTTACAAAAATTAGGATGCCTCTAAAAGTTTACAAAAACAATGCTGATAAAAAAGAACATTCACAAAAATAGAATGATGCAATACTTTCACAAAAATAGGTAGCAAGAAAAAAATCCTGGATTGGCCCCTGACTAAACCCCCACCACTTTTGAGGCGTCATGCCTGGTCAAATCTTTTGTCAGAGTATGAAATCCCCACAACAAACATTTCCAGATGTCTTCATTATTTTACTGAACATTTTTCAATTGCAAAGAAATATTTGATCCAGTCTGCTCAGCTCGAAGCGTCGTCGTAACTGGAGTTGCAAAAAACTGTCGTAAAATCCGGAGCCACTTAACATTAAAATTATATGGCATAAGTTCGGAACTTTGAAAAAGTGACGTGAAATCCGGGTGTCGCGATAATGAGGTTTAACTGTACTTGTTTTTCAAAAAGTGGAAAGTATTTTTGAATAAAGATTTGTATATAATAATCTCAGTACTTCTTAAGTTGCACCAAAGTATTGTCCATTTTCCATGAGAAGGCACTTTACTCCGCCTTCGTAATGTGGTACCCGATGATTCTATTTCGTTGTTTTTGGCATAAGACATATTCAAATCATAGCATTTTGTCGTAAAAGCAGCAGTTTTTTAAATGCAAGAATAACGAAAGTAGCAACAGGCAAGTGATGTAAAGGACACTAAAAAATTTTTTGCACGTTAAAATTCAATTGAACTCTGCGTTGGAAAAGGTGGGGCAAAGTGCCTTTTTGTGGAAAATGGACCATAATTCTTCTGCAACGCCCTTGTACAAGATGCTTATTTTCGAAAATTCTTTACAAAGTTGCAATTCTTGGGGGAGGGAGGGGGGCTATGTTTTTGACTTATGCCAAACTTACTTTCTGATTTTAGTTTGGCAGCTGTCCATAAATGATGTCACACTTTTTTTCAATATTTTTAACCCTTTGTCACCCATCACACAATTTTTCAAAAATATGTTTCACGGTTCGTACGCTCCTTCAAAACTCCTCCAATACTCCTTCATTTAGGAAATTTTTTTGAAGGGCCCTTCAAATTCTTTCATTTTGGTTTTGACTCCTTCCTTTTTAGTTCAAGACTACATAACCTTCTTCTATGACAGTAACTTAAAATACTTTGATCGACAACTAACTTTGTCACAGGGGCAATTTTAATGTAGTAATTTCGTGCATTTATTTTTTTCATAAAGATGTGATTTACAAATTGATCATTGTTAAGTCATAAAACTTGAAGGTGAAAATTTTACTAGAAGACTAAAACATTTCATAGGTTAAGTAAAACATGCTTAAATGGCTTGGCTATTTTTTCAAGCTTTATGATTATTGTTTTTTTTTTTTTTCCACCACACTCTCAGCAGCAAATGTCAGGTTGTCTAATTATTATTTAAATATTTAAAATTATAAGTAGATGTACTACGTTAATTGATTGTGTTGAAAAACAATTGTTTAGTAAATCGCAGTTATGATACAGTAAAAACGGTCATCCACTAGTATTGTCATGCCTTGAGGAGGAGACGTGTTCATGAAATTGTGATGAGGGGAAGACAGAGGGTGACAAAAAGTGACATCACAGAGTTATGATAACAATATGTTTATAAAAAATATGACATGTGATAAGAGGAGGAGTTAGGTGAAATATGACAGCCTATTAGCTCTTCAAAACCTCATTTTACTCCTTCAAACTCCTTCATTTTATTTCTGAAATTGAGTACGAATCCTGTATTCGTATAGGAAAATATGATGTCACACGTCTTATCTCCTCCCTCCACTTATCACAACTTCAAGGATACTCCCCTCCTCTCAAAGGGGGATATCATTTGTGGACAGCTGTTTCTTTCCTCTTCCCTAAATTATGAACCTTACAAAACTTGATATTTTTGATATTTATCATCCTAAAATTTTATTAACATTGTCCTTTTTTTTAATATCCATACTCTGATTCTTGTACTCAGTGCAAATCCTAAGCACAAAGTGAGAACATTCTATTGCTAAACCTTTTTGAGCTTTTGGAGATACTTACAGGGATGTTCAAAATGAATATATGAGTTGCCTATGTACAAACGTTAGGAAAAAGAAACTAATCAAAATTGTCTCAGAGTTCAAAATTAAGGTTCAAACCTGTAAGTTTTTTTGTGTGTGTGTGTATTTATTCCTTGATTTTTAATTTGTTCAAAGTTGTTTTCAAAGAGTTTTACTTTACTGAAAGATTTTCCTTTCCTCTATCCAAAAACCTCAAATGATTGCCTAATGTGAATGAAATATGTTAAAATTGTGTATTATATCTTTCAGATTTACTTACTGTTAATGAAACTGCTGCTGAACCACCTCATGAAGAAGGAAATAGTATTAATTCCCCAAGGAATTTAGCATTAGAAGCTACTTTTATAAATCATAATTTCTCTCAACAAGTGCTGAAAATGGTTTGTCATTGTTTTAAATAAATAACGATACCTTCATATAAATTTAAAGTGATTTGTATATGCAATGAACTAAGAAACTTTCTATACATTTGTGTTTGTAATTCAGCATTATTTATTTACAATCGCTTGAACTTTCCTTTTTTTCAAAAGCTTCACTAATTTCTGCAAGCATAGGAGATATGGAACTACTCATTAGGATCTTCTGAAGTCAGATTATTTGAAATTTGTTTTTCATGATTCTGGCTTTTTGTAAATATTTTATTCTTCGTTAGGAGTTAATTTGTAATGAAGCAGCCTTTTGTTTTTTATTTAAACATCACATGTGGTTTGTTAAAACCAGTGGTTGGAAGTAGCCACTACAAGTAGTGACACTACTGTAGTACCTATATCTTTTAACTGGTTTTAGTACATCACACTACTTCTTTTTAAAAAGTAGAGTAGCAAGTAGTGTGATACAAAAAAGAAAAAAAAGTTGTTTGTAACAATTTCTGTAAACTACTTATAATTTTTTTAAAAAAAATGAAACTATGTTCAAACGAATCTGATTGGTGCAAATCTTACACATGTCATCAGCAGATGCAATAAGAAATAAAGCTCATAAAAATACAAGCTGACCTCAGACATTTCATTTTGACGCCATACTTTCTGAACTCAGTGCATTGGTAGTGCTCTGTGTTTGTTATGTTTCTCTTAATGAGAGGTTTTAAGTAGCTGAGCTGATCGGTAACTCACTTGAAGCTAAAAATGGAGGGGGAATATATGTATTGGATTTGCAGATAGATGTATTTTTACTGAGCTCCATTTGCAAGTTTGATTAACTTTCTAGTAGAAGACTTGATTTTTTTTTTTAACAATATGTGTCCCAAAATTTTGGTAATTGAAAACTTTCAATCTCTCATCTCTATTCCCTTTTTCGCTAATTGATTTTTTTTTTTTTCTTTCTTTAGGGTGAAGAAAAATATTCTTTTGAAAATGTTAATCCTTTTATTCAAACAGATGAAGAAGTAGAAGTTGCATCTGTTGCATACAGGTAATTTTCAGTCTTTTGAGCATTATGTATAGGGTCTGGTGGGGGAAAGTGGTCAATGGGGGAAAGTGGTCATAATTCAAATAAATGGCTATACCTTAGAAATAAATGTTCGAATGAATGTGAAAATTTTATTTTAGAGTAGTGCAGTTAGAAACTACATTTTGAATACAAAATTTTACAACTGGCAAAATTTTATTTGGTAAAAAAAAATATTTTGTGTGATTATGAATTTTTATAAAATATAAACACCTTTTTCAACTTTCTTGGGAAATTTTGTTTGTTAGAATTATGAACAGATTGACTGCGCAGGAAGCTTCCTACATGTCTCAAGAACTCATACTCATTAGCAATTAGCTGAATCTATTTTGAATAATTTTTTAGAACAATTTTAGTAAGATGGGGTAAAGTGGTCATAATATTAGGCTTAACGAATATTGTTCTTTTAAAATCACTTAATCTTTAAGTATAAGGCAGATATAAATTAAATATTAATTTCACTTAATATGTATTGTTTTTACAGTAAACAAGGTTAAATAATATTGATAATGCGCATGCATACGCATATACTCGTGTAGGCACATATATATACGTATTCACATAAATGCACCAATAAACACGTATTTGGGTATCTCGTAGTATTTTTTATATATACAGATGTACATTCGACTATTCACGTATATATCCTCTTATACTCGTACATATACGAACACTTATATACTCAGGTAGACACGACGTATATACGCGTACGTTCTCGAGCTGACACTTACATACTAGCATATGATATACATGTATGCAGGGTGAGTTTAAACTCTTGGGCAAATTTTTAAAAGGTGTTAGAGAGGAGGATAAGAAGTAAGAATCATAAGAAACATATGGCCACAAGCTCAACGCTGACGCGCTACATGCACGCAAAGCCAGAAACTAATGAATGCAAAACAGGTCACAAATTTATTACAAAAAAGACAATTTTACACAACGACTTAAGAAAGTTTTAAAGTGATTGATGAAACTTGCGGCCGGCATCTGTAATACATGCGTCGCAATCATTCTGTTGCAATTCCGAGACTCTTGAAAAACTTTCATCAGTCGTTGCGCCTTTGTTGCGATGCGTGTATTAGAGCTACTATAGGCCTTACTTTTTAACAACTGTCTAAATATTTCTTAAGAACTAAAATGTCGGGTAAAATCATCTTTGTGTAACAAATTTGTGACCTGTTTTCATTCCATCGATTTCTGGCTTTGTGTGCATGTAGCGAGTCAACGACCATAAGTTCCTTATGATTCTTTGCTTCTTATCCTCCCCTTTCACTCCACTTAGATTTTGCCCAAGATCTTGGATTCACTATGTAAGCATACATGTATATTAGCGGATATACTCGTAGATATACGTGGATACATGTACTGGTGTTTACACGTAAATGTACGTATATACGTCTAACAAGTATAGAATCGTGTTTACACGTAAGCATACGTATATACTCTTGCTTCCACATATATATACGTGAGTAGACACGTACCAAACGAGCACTGGATATATCCGCGAGTTAACTCGTGTATACCCGTATATGTATGTAAGTACACTACTGGCAGTTAAAATTGCTACATCAAGAAGGAATAGTCTGAATAAAACAAATTTTGCACACGTGATGACAACATTTACACTAGAAAACGATTACAAAATGAAAGCAAAATGATCATTTATTACTGGAAAATCTCACATGAATGGAGGTTTAAGTACCCTGTTGCGCCACCTCTAGTTGGAATTTAAGAACCGATACGGTCGAGCATTGAGGTACAGCAGTTTCGTACGATGTCTTACGTCTTCTCGTACCACAGTTGCTGTAAACGCGCCACTAATTTGATCAAACTTACAGACTGTCCAATTTACCGTCTCAAGTGATCCCAGATATGCTCAATTTGTGACAAGTCGCAAATCGCAGACCAGAGCATCACGCAGATCAGAGAAAGTGATAATGCGGAAGAGGAAATTCCTTTACACCCTTGCTGTGTTTGACCGAGCATTGTCATGTTAAAAAATGGTTCCTAGGAGCCCCGTCGTGAGTGCTAACACGTATGAGTTTGATCGAATGAGTGGCACGTTTACAGCAACTGTGGTACAAGATGACGCAGGATATCGTAGGAGACTGTTATGTCTCAATGCCCGATTGTTGCGCTTCAAGTACATCGTACATTCACGCTAGAGGTGACTTAACAGGGTACTTAAACCTCCATTTATTCGAGATTTTTCCAACTATAAATGATCAATTTGCTTTAATTTTGTAATCACTTTCTAATGTCAAATTTTATTATCACGTGTAAAATTTAGCTTCATTCTGGCAATTTCTTCTTGGTGTAGCAATTTTAATGGCCAGTAATGTTATCTATGTACACTTATATATGCGTATATACGTCGACTATACACGTATATACTCAGAAACTCAGGTATGCACGTATACACTCGAGATACATGTGCAAACACGCAAATGCTGTTCGTTTTGCGCGTATATACTAGCATATACACGTGACTCGTGTAGGCACGTGTACATCCCTGTAGGCAATCACGTATACATGCTTATATGCTCGTGTATACACAAATATACTTGAGTAGGCACATGCATGCATGTATCTGATGTATACATGTATTTATTCATATATGAACATGTTTATTCTTGTTTACACGACACGTATATACTCGTGCATACCCGCATATACTCGTACATATACTTGTAACTATAAAAATGACTGAAATATACAAATAATAGGGTTATTTGTAACAGTTTTGCAGCTGTTTTTAACTATGACCACTTTCCCCCATGCTATGACCACTTTCCCCCACCCCATGGGGTAAAGTGGTCATAAATACAAAAGGAAATGAAAATGTTATAAAACTACTTAAATCAATATTTTTTTCCCTGAAATTCAGTGTACGTGTTCTTTAATAATGCAATGTAAAATAATAACAAAAAAAGTTGAAGTATTTAAAGAATTTATTGTATTTATTATCCACCTAAGTTGAAAACCTACTATTTTATGACCACTTTACCCCACCAGACCCTATGTAGCATAACAGAACTGTACCGAATTGCATAGACTTAAATTTATTTTAATTTGCGTTTTAGATATCGGTTATGGGATCTTGGCGATGGTGTTGAGCTGATTGTACGTAGTGAGCATGATGCCGTAATGTTAGGTCCAAATCAAGAATTACAGTTCATTAATATAAAAGCCCTAAATGAGTGGGATCCAAGGGTAAGTAATTCAGTCTTAAGGTCTTCAGAGATACATTTAAAGGGATTTCCTATTGCAGCTTTAGAATCATATCAAGGTTCATTTTAATTAAGAACTTAAAAACATTACATATAACCAAAATATCAGCTAAATTAAAAACAGCATCTGATCTTTTCTTTTTATCATTGAACAACAAAAACAATTATCTGTAATTGAACATCAAATGCTTGATGTCTGGTATAATTTAAGTGAATAAACATTTGTGTTTGAATGTTTAGTATTTCAATAAAAGTTTGCCATCAATTAAAACTTAAGGTTTTTTTTTTTTTTTTTTTGTTTATGAATTAGGGTATTTATAGATATTTGTCTAATTACTTGTATATTTTAATATGCTGACTCCCAAGCTTGTTATATTTGTAGATATAATTTCACTGAATAAATAGTGTATTAATCAACCTGAGTTATATTAAAATTTCTTGATTGATCAAACTGCCAGAACTTGATAGTCAGATTTTTATTTTTCACTTAGCATTAAACGTGCCTTATTTTTCAATCTATAATCCACAGGTAATATACTTTGTAATTGTTAGAAACAAAATTGCAATGCATCATACATTGTGCTGATCAATGTAATCAGTACTTGTTTATGCCTATGGTACTTTAATGAAGGAGCGTCCCCAACTTTTTGTAATCGGTAAACATTGGGAGGAACATCATAGTCAAGCTGTAAAAAATAAAAGACATTTTTATTTTGCTAAATGTCTTATATTTTGTACTTTTGAACCAATAGCAAGAGCAGTCATAAGCCAAAAATCAGATACTACTAGATAGCTGTTCAGTTAATAATATTACTCATACTTTGTGGCATCAAAAAATAAACAAATTCAGGGACCGCGTTAAGCATTCGCCAATGTGCCAAATGCGATAAAATCGTAAAATCGGCGAACAAAAATCGAATTTGGCGAATTTATTGGTGAACAGAAAATTCTCTGAAATATACACAGAGAAAAAAAATATCCTTTCAGATGTCAATCTAGATAAAAATTAGGTCCGTTCACAAAATTTGGACCCCTAAAAGCGGACCCTTCACAAAATTCCAACCCCTAAAAACGAACTTTTCACTAAACTCCCAAACTAGCAATCATTGAAAGTTGTTCTATCCTCGGACCACTCCAAGCAGATTGATTTGCGTGCACGCACGTTAGCATCGGATCGGAGCGTTACCATCGATCTGATCAGAGGAAGGATGACGTTTGCCTCTCGCCTCTTTGCGCCACTGTACTTGCGCCTCTCGCTGATTGGATATCGAGTGCTCAGCGTGGCTACCGAGTAGAAAGTGCTGGCGGATGCCTTGTTGAATGGCGCATTTGTTTCATTGTGTTCGATGTCCGAAACATCAGAGTAAGATAGGAATGCAGTCTTTACTTCGTTAAAAGCTTTTATTTTTACTCTCAAATTTATTAAAAAATGATAAATATCACTTGAAGTTGTTTTTAGCCAGTTTTTCCTTTGAAAAATTACAAATGATTTGTGGAAAAACTACTTAATTTGCATTTTCTTTCTCACCAAATTCCTGAAAACGGACAAAAATTCCTGGATATACACCTGCCCTTACCCTCAAAAAATTGTCAAAAATTAAGCTATACTTCCCTTTCTGATTAAATATTTCTGCTGACAAAAATACATTAAAATGAGTAAAAGTTAGTCTGACTAAGACTTTTGAAATTTGGCTAACACTTTAAAAATTTGGCTAATTTACTGGCGAACAATTCGAAATCCTTAGCACGATCCCTGAAATTTTTTAACATGTGAAAGCCAAATGAGGCAGTGAGAAGCAAAAGAGATACAAGTGGACATTTTCACTTTTTGAGTAAAACACTTTTAAAGATTAGCTCCTAGGTAGGCTTTCATTTCAATTTTTTTCTAAATCATGCTCAATTACCAAGATTACTAGTACCATTTCTTGCCCCAAGACAGAGGAAAGGTTCACCTACCATGTGTACTGGTTATCTCCAAAATTTTAATTTTGCCGCTTATATCCCTTTGCTTCTTGTTGCCTCAAATGTGAATATATTTTAACTACTTAAAAAAAAGCCTTAGTCATTGAAAATAGTCTCCAGATTAAATTCTTTAAATATAATAGTTTTTGTGAGGCAAAGTGCATCTTTCATTAAATATCTTACGTTAATTAATGAAATTAATGACTGTGATCACATGTTTTAATGATGTTTAATTTTTAACATGAACAATTTTTGTTGTAGACTTCTGGTGGTATTGATTGGCGTCAAAAGTTAGATACTCAAAGAGGTGCCGTTCTGGCAAATGAACTAAAGAACAATTCATGCAAACTGGCAAAATGGACCGTCCAAGCTCTCTTGGCTGGTTCAGATCAAATCAAATTTGGGTGAGTACTTTTGCACTTACCACTGAAATTCCTAAATTAATAAAGTTAGGTTTAATGAAATATCCACAAAGGATATCATTAACTCATCATCAAAATGCTTGTGTAATACTTATTTTAAATTATTTATAATATAAAAATGATTACATGTAGTTCTTGAATACTGTTGGCCCCACTTTAAACAAATACCATCAGTTTTAGAACATGTTATTCGTTTAGCGGGGCGTTTGATTATGCCTAAAAATGTTCTTTATGTTACCAAATTAAAAACACTTGACTAAATACATAATAGTAAATCAATAGCTCTTTAAAAGAAATAATTATTGTTAGTGGTAAAATATTTTTGAAAACTAAATAAACAACAAAATAATATACTAGCTTCAAATTAAAATATATATTTAAAAAATATTTTGCCTCCAATTTTCCTAAATTCCTTCTTAATGCATTCCAAGTTTCTCAAGAACAGTTTTGTATCTCCTGATCTGAACCATAAAGAAAATTATAATCCCCACTCAAACATTCAAAAAGCCTAAAGCCTATTATTCTCTGGTCAAGGGATTTCATTTGACTTGTATTTTCTAAGAGAAAAACTGCCTTCACATTTGAAAACCTTTTTGAAACCTTCAACTATGTACCCCGAACATTATCCCTCCCCCCTCAAAAAATATTTTTGTTTCTTATGTTATGTTTAAATTCCTTTAAAAAAAAAAATATTTGCAAAAAGCATACCAATCTTGTATGATTAAGCGGGGATCTTTGACATTGCATCTGTGGGGAAATATTTGGTTCTGGAAGGCTTTATTATAAGTCCGGGGGGGGGGGGGGATTTGCTTATCTGTCTTTTGCAGGGGAGACAAAATGAAATATGGTTGTAGAACTAAGACTATTTTATTCATATGCGTGTCTTGTGCATTTCTCATGTTGACTTAACAGTTTCTATATGGGGATATCTGTTAAAGAAATATGACACATAGTATGAAACTACCCAGAATTTGTGTAGCACAAATGAAATAGAAGAGATCTTTTCGTCATTAAAGATTATCTAATGAAACAATACTAATTAAATATTTATCATTATTTTTAAGTATTTTTTTATTCAATCAAAATTTTGCATTCTGAATTCTTCTATTTTTAGTAAGCAAATTATACACTAGATCTATAACCATATAGCCAGATATTTGAAAATTTTGAAATTTTTACACATGGTTCAGTCAAATAATAGAATTTAAAAAAATATCTGTCTACGAAAAAAAAGATAAAAAGCTGTAAAGGGGGGGGGGGAGTAGTGAGGTTTTTATTGTGTAATTCATGCTGTGAATGCATCACTAAAGCGAAAGTATTTTTTTTCCTTAGATATGTTTCTCGTGTTCATGTGCGGGATTCTGCCAAACATGCTATACTAGGAACTCAACAGTTCAAGCCTAAAGAGTTTGCTGATCAAATCAACTTAAACATGGACAACGCTTGGGGTATACTCAGATGCATCATTGATACTTGCATGAAATTAAAGGAAGGAAAATATCTAATTATGAAAGATCCAAATAAGGTACTTCTCTAGTTTTATTCATGGTAATTTTGAGAACAAGTACTTTGCCATTCAGCTTGTTTTTGTCTGTTTCAGTTTTAGTTGAAAATAATTGCTTTGTTTCGTAGGAAAGTTTTTTTTTTTTAAAAAATAGTTTATATCAGCACATAATTTAGTTGTGAAATAGGTATCTTCATAGTCTCGCATTTGAAAATGCTTTTCATATGGTAATTTCAAAAACTTGGATGTTTCATTTATCTTCAGGTATCTGTCTGAATCTAAATGATACTGATTTATAGAGACTGGTGTATTGATGCTGTCATTTTCATAATGCTATGTGTTATTTTCTTTAGTTGATAATTTATTTAGAGTGAATAAATTTAGAAGAGAAAAACTGATATTGCTTAAAGAATTTCTGATGTATTTTCATATCAATCTTACTTTTTAATTTTAGCCTGTTATTCGTTTGTACGACATCCCTGACAACACTTTTGAAACTGAAGATGATGATGACGACGACGATGGGGATGATGAATTAAATGGTATATATTTGAATTTTGTTTGAAGTCCTGCGATAATTCTGATAATTTTTAGATAATTAGAAACGATTAATTGGGAAAAAACTTTTGAAATAGTTGCATATTTATTTATTCGTAATAAAAAAAACTACTTGTACTGTTTTCAGATCAGGATTTATCATTCCAAAGCAATATTTAGTTTGTAAAGGGGCAAATTGAGTTCTTGCAAAAATAAATTTCCATATGCTTTTTATTAAATCAAATTTTTAGAAGTAAAGATAGGGTTAAAAACAGTTTTGCAATGTGTCCTAAAAATACAAAGTAATAGCTCTTATACATTATATTTGAAATATTTTGCATTACTTTTGCTTTTATTGATTTTGCATGCTGTTTCTTTTTCAGAAGGTGGAGAAGATTAATTGGCCCTCTTCCTTTTCTTAATTTGTGTTTTGTCTTGCTGGAAAAACTTCTTTGGACTAAACTACTTGGACTTACCTAAACTATTGGACAGGACTTACTTACTAAACTACTTGGACTTCACTTTTAAATTTTATAGTTTTTAAATGCTTTTATTAAACTCAAGTATGATTTATTACAATAAACCAGTTACTGAAAAATTACTATCTGCTTCTCCACATCAAAACAATATGTATAAAAATGTAAAAAAAAACAGAAGGGAAGAATTGTAGTGTTTCATTAAAGTTTTCCAAATGACAATGTTGAGAATTTTATTCGTCCTCTTCTGGTATTTTTTTCCTTTAATTTTAGTGAATTCAATAGTATTTTTCAATGTGCATGTAGAAAATCATTCATTAAAAATTTTGTGCATTTCTTATTTGTTTGGGAGAAATGATCATTTGGCTCAGTTTTCAAAGAGCTGATAATGATGAAATTTAGCAATTAACAAAAAATGTTTTTTAAAAAAATTTAAATTTTAGTGAGTATAACTTTTAGTGTGGATGAGTATATTTCTTAAAATCCTTCACAAACCCAATGCTGAGCTAGTTGAAATTTTATTCAAGTCTGGTTTTGCATATGCATTCATTTTATTGTTCTTGAAAATAAATAGGGAAAACTCATTATCTTCTAAAATGTATTTAGATCACACATGTAAGATGGAGTAGAATGAAATGAAGGGTATGTCCTAGAATTATACACCTGAAAAAGCAGCTCTGTCAATTTTTTGCCAGAGGAAAAGATTGCGATTGGAAAGATAAGCATTTGACTTTTGTCCCTGTAAAGAATAGGTGATTTACTTTTTGATGGAGTGGTGACTGGGGGAGGGGGGAGAGCTTCTAAGGATGGACAGGCTATCCTTAAACCTAGACCCCTTTGGACTCTCAAATCTGATAACAATGCAGAGAAGATATCTGAGAAAGTATGGAATATTGATGTCAGTTCATTTCCAACTTCAAAAATGGATTCCCATCAACCACATGCGACATTCATTCTTCAAGAAAACTTCATTTATAATATGTAATTTATTAAGACTAAATTTGAATAAAAAATGTGGTATATTACTCCTTCCTCTCAGAAAACATTTATTCACTGAATACAATTAGAAATAATTTAGGAATCCTATACTTGAAGGCAAAGGAGGCATTGAGGCTCATCACAAAATGATTAATTAAAAAAATACTTTTTTGCTATGCAGAAGCATGGAGTTGTGAACTCAACTATACTACGAAGCACTTGAGAAGTCAAAATCATTTTGAGTAATCGAAAGAAATAGAAAGAGAGAGAAAAGAAGGGAGCTGAAGAGCAAGTCAAAGATGAAAGAGACGAAGAGTCTGCAGAAGACTTAACCATCTTCATAGTAAAAAATTAGATATTCTGAGTACAATACAAAGGATGTATGGTCATTGGCTAGTGCTTCATTGGCTGGTACTTGATGCTTCAGACCCTATTTCATGTATAGTAGTATGTATTATTCCAAGGAACCAAAAAGTTTTAGCATTTTTTTTTTTTTTTTGAGCAATCACGATTGCTTATTCTCACTTGACTCTTTTGATGTGCTATCATTTTATTTTCCCGCCAGCACCCTCTGCAGCATCACCGTCTACCGGTTCCTTACGATGCTGCTCCTATAGCGAAAACCGTCTCCAGGTTGCATCCATATGCTACACACACGCGCATACATACACAACTACACACACATACATACACCCATACACAAACACATACATACACACACGCATACATACAGACACCTACACAACCATACAGACACATACACACACAACTACCCACACACTCATCACACTCATGCCTACACACAACCACCCACACACTCATCACACTCATGCCTGCACACAGACACAAACACATATGCCTACACACACATACACATACCCCCCTACACACACACACTCGTGATTGCGAAAAACATAATTTGAATTCAAGAGGTCAAAATTCAAATTAATATTTTTTTTTTTCAAGCCCTAAATTTTGAACACATTTTTATTTTTAAACTGATGTTACTGTTTAAAAATGTTCTAAGTAGGAAAACATAAAGTTGAGCCCGAGTTAAAAATCTAAGTTGATATTTAAAAATTTACTCTTATGTATTGAAGTAGTGGAGAAAACGTGTAAAATATGCTTGGTTTTTTTTTAGATACAACATCATTTATAGCACATTCTATAACATGTTTTGAAAATTTGCTTCTTGGTTGGCATTTGCAAGTAAAAATTGTTTTATGCTTTGCATCATTTGATCAGCTGTGGGGACACCTTGCATCATTTCTTCATCGTCTCATTGCTCATGTGAATATTAAATCCAATATTGAAGCAATTGTGATGTGATGAGAGGATACATGCCCTAACTTCTAAAAAAAATTTCAAAAACAGTGTCAGCAGCTCTAGTCCCCACTTGTTATGAAGCAAGATTGGACAATCAGAGAAAATCTTTCTCGCAGAAAACGGGCAATTAGACGGAACAAAAGGAATGCCGGAGTGGCTTCAAATAGCCATAACACAAATTTGTTTTGAAAAAATAGAAGTCTAAAAAAAAGGTTAGTGAGTCTTACAGATGAAAAACTTCGATCTATTTGTAGAAAAACATATTCAATGGACAGAGACCAGCAGAAAATAACGTTGGGAGCGGGATGGTGTAGTGAGCGAATTTACAGCCCTCGATCGATGAAAACAAAAAGGTAATTGGTTTTATATTGAAACTAGTGGTACCCGAATGGCTTTGCCCACAATAGGAAAATTAAAAGGTCTTGGTTCGCCTGTATATTTACAAATAATGTATGGTGAATTTTCTCGCCAATCGGCTTGTACTCATGTTATGGTTCCACGTTATGATAATTTCGTATCTCGCCAAACTGCTTGTGCCCATGTTATGGTTCCACGTTATGATAATTTCATAATTTACTCGTCCATCTTACTATATTTTTGTTCTTAAAATTGGAATAGAAAAAGAACCACATCGAATTTTTGAAAAATCGCCTCAAGGTGCACACCCCCATGCTACAAACTTTGTGCCAAATTTCATGAAAATCGGCCGAACGGTCTAGGTGCTATGCGCATCACAGAGATCCAGACATCCTCGGGGCAGAGGGACTTTCAGCTTTATTATTAGTAAAGATAAAGATATCTGGCGATGGCATTATTGGGTATTTCTCAAATTTTCAAGTTTTTTGTCACCCGGTAACCGGAATAAAAGTAAATTAGATGGTACGATGTCCGACAAGTTTTATCAGCAATTGTCAGCAGAAAAAGCTTAATGTGTTACATGTTTGTGCTAGACCACACTGTTCAAAGTGAAACCTGGAAAAAGGTAATGAATTGCAATGGATTCTCTGATCCAACCATTGCAATAGTGATATAGTAGACCATCGTTTTACACAGGTTTATTTTACGCGGTTTCAATTATACGTGGTTTAAGATTTGACACCTTTATTTTATTTTACACGGATGAGTTTCGATTTTACGCGGATGCGGCAATGCAAACAGATAAAATTGTCCCCTCTTTCAAAATCCAAACTCCTGAAGATTGCAGATTACACATAATAGATTGCATTTTGGCATACTAATAATCGAGCTTGGGCCACTGGAGACATTTTATGCGATTGGTTCTAGAGATCTTTCCAGAAGTAAAATTATTAAACTCACAGTTTCAGAGCTCACTGGAAGAAGAGCTTTTAAAAGTGTCAAATTATGAAAAAAAAAACAGCGAGGATACCATCATCATTGACACACAACCAAAAACGTTCACATTGAAAAATTTGAGTCATTCCTAGACAATAGAAATGATTCAGTAAATTACCGCCCATTAGCCAGGGCTAAAGCAGAAATACATGAAATACACCGCCAGCTCAGTCATTTCCAGCCGAGGACTGCAGTTTTGTGCTTATTAGCACTCATCAGCCCGGCATAGGAAAGTGACTGAGCTGGAGATGGAAAATCTCTTAAGGAAGCCAAGAGTGCGAAACAAACTGGTAGCTAATATGGAATTAGCAGACCAGACGAGTGACCAAATACAGTCCTCGGCTGGAAATTACTGAGCTGGCGGTGTATTTCACGTAATAGAAATGATCTTTCTGATTTGTTAGTGAAGAAAGATTCTGTCATGGAAATGACGCAAGTGATCTATGAAGCGTTAATGCTCTGCAAAGAACTGCAGAGAAAAATTCTGCCAAAAGACCAGCTTCTTTTTATAAACAGAACACCAAATTAATTTGTTTTCTTTATGCATATTGTGCATAGAAATCGAAATAAGTACATGTTAAACTTATTATATGTACAATTAGTCATCGCTAAATGAATTTTTTTATTTGCCTATGGAACCTAACCCCTATTTCAATACAAATATTAGGTCTCCATTTACGCGGCATTTCCGTGGTACATAACCCCCGCATAAAACGAGGGTCCACTGGAACATGTTTTGGTAATGTTTAACATGCGAGGAAAGGCTTTATCATTTGAACTCGATCCAGTAACTTTTACTGGTAAGACAGCCATTTAGGGGAAATAAAGAATCAAAAAAGTGGTTGAAAATTAATGCTATCCTCTGGAGTTAAGGTTAAAATTTCAAATACCAAAATATCACCAAACAGGCAATTGCTTCGTTCAAATGTAGAAGTGGTTTGTTTTTTATTGGTTTGATGTTTTATTGGTTTTTGCTGTTTTCTGACAAATTTGCATTTTGTATACACCTGTCCCCATCCTTGTACAAATCGAAATGACGGGCCTGATGAATGTCTAGCGTAAGAGTGACTAATGAAGATTATTATTGCACTGAGAGGGGGGAAAAAAAGAAATACTCGTATCTCAGGGGTTCTCTAGCTTTTACGACTAGCGGCACCTTTTGAAGAACTAGAGTTTTCTCGAGGCACTGTAGTCCATCTCTACTGTTTAGGTAAGTGCGTTAGTGTAACGAACAAGGCTATTCTAAGATTCAAAAATTGAAATAGTTCTCCTTTATGGTTGAATTGCTCCAGCTTTTGCATATTCATCAGGTAACTCATAAAGCTAAGAAAAAAAAATAATTTGAATTTTGTCATCTGGAATTCAAATTATGTTTTTTGCAATCACGAGTGTTTGTGTATATGTAGGCGTGTGTGTTTGTGTTAAGGGGGTATGTGCATGTGTGTAGGCATGTGTGTTTGTGTCTGTGTGCAGGCATGAGTGTGTGTGTAGGTGTGGGGGGGGGGGGTATGTGTATGTAAGCATATGTGTTTGTATCTGTGTGCAGGCATGAGTGTGTGGGTACTTGTGTGCATGGGCGGATTTATGGGGGGCAGAGGGGGCAATGCCCCCCCAGTTTTGGGAGGACTTCATGTAGTAAAAACACATCTTCCAAAAATTAAAATATATATATATATATATTATTTTTTCTTTTTTGAATAGTTTAGAAGGGCATGGGTGGATTTATAGGGGGGGCATAGGAGGCAATGCCCCCAGTTTTGAGAGGACTTTATATAGTAACAACACATATTCCAAAATCTTAAAACAAAAAATCATGACTTTTTCTTTTTTGAATAGTTTAATGAAAACGAAGAGAAAAGCGAATGTCTTTTTCTGATGGGAGAAAAGAAAATGGGGGGGAACGAACATTAAATACAAATAGTACAGCTGTCACTGGGGTGCTGAAAATGTGTCTAAATTTACTATTTTGGACTGAGAACCATTTGGGCAAGTATATGAATGAAAATATAGGCTAAACGAGCTATACATTAAGCTGCAACACTTATAATAATTGACGATTAATTTAACAATTTGGAACCTAAAGCAAAAGGGAACCCCCCTCCCCCCCATTCGCACTAACGGAACGATCTACTCGTTATGTTTTGCGTCCACATTTCAAGTATATTTGTGCATTTTATTTATGTTTTTAGTAGATTAATTCGTCTTTTGAGAAATTCTAAAAAAGTTTTTTTTCTCTCTCTTTTTAAGAGAGAGAGGGAGAAAATAAATACTACCGCAAACTGAATAAATTTCAGTTATCTGAGTGTTCTGATTAAATGAATATTTTTACTTAGAGGGAGAGTACAATTTTACTTACTTTATAAATACTGTTTAAAAAGTAAGGTAAGTCATAATCATCTAAATCTAAGTGAGTCAGCCCATGTCATTATTGAAATCTAAATAATTGAGTCATCAAAAGTTTTGGAAAATTTTTATAAAAAGTCTATAAAAAAACTAACAAAGATTGGTAAAATCGTAAAAATCCTTTAACGGTAAAAACTGACGAATTTTCGTAAAAATTACAAAAAATCAAGCAAAAATTTGCAGGAAAGAGTGAATTACAAACAGGGCCAAATTTGCTTATAGGATAAACAAGCTATTGCTTAGGGCCCCTGCTTTGAAGTGGATCCCTAACTCCCAAAAAAAATTCATGGTTCGTTCCTTAAAAAATGGAAATTGCTTGAAAAAACTAAATTCATTTTTAAGTGCTTGAAAACCTTGAATATTTGGAAACGTGTGGCTACAAACCTTAAATTTTAAAATTTCTAAGAAATGGTAGAGGGGGAGGAATGCCAAAATATGTCAAATTCAGCTCCTTACCACATCCTGTATTAAAATGTAAAAATCATGGTTCTCACGTTTGTAACAAATTATTTGAAATAAATTTTTGTGACTCATATGTTTCATATCTTGCTATTTATTCAATCTCGAATGCAGTATTTTAGAAATTCTTTTGTATTGATTGCTTTTATCTTACTTCTTCTGCATATTGTCTATCTGTTTATCACGGAAACAAATACACACTACTTCTATTTCTTTTCATTTTCTGCCCCACTTGCAACTGAAGAAAAGTTGTCATGAGAAATCTATGGTTTCTTTTTTCTTTTAAATTTAAAATAGCTATTTCTCACAAAGTTAGAACAGGACTGTAAAAATTTACAATCAAATACTAAAATATCAGAGACTGGAAAGTACAAATGAAGTGCGTTAAATAATTTTATTTATTCTAGAGTCCTTGAAAATAGTTAGATAAGTATTTGAAAATCCTAAGCAAAGTGAGCTCCAATTATTTCTACTGCATATTGTTAATCTGTTTAGCCAGGAAAAAAATGATACACTACCTCTACTCCTTTTCGTTTTCTGCACTACTTATAATTAAAAAAAGGTTGTTATAATGAGAAATCCATAGTTTATTAAAAACCGACTTCAAAAAGGAGGCGGTTATCAGTTCATACAGTACGTTTTTTTTTTTTTTTTTTTTCTGTTTGTCCACTCACAGCTCACCTAGTGAACCGATTTTGATGATCTTTTTTTAATGGATAGGAGATGGCTCAACTTAGGTCCCATTACTTTGTTTGACCATATTTGCTCTATAGAAAAAAAGTTATGGGCAAAAAACAGTAATTTTCCTATTAAATGATTAAATATAAAACCCATAGTTATAAAGTTTTGGTGCCCTACAACAGTAACATTAATAGTAATTGTAATGATAATTTTGAATGAAGGCTTCTCTGAAGCAAGCATCAAGTTTCTTCAGTGTTATTGCTTTATAGTAGGGGTAAACCTAACCTTGAAGCGAGATAATGATGTGATTAAGATCTGCTTAGGCCTTCACAATGCTACCAGGTTAAGTTTGCCTCAACTATAGTTTAGTGTTTTTATCGTTATCAACTATGCCAATGACAGATGATCTGGACTAAGTAAGGAGATACAGGGTTGCATCACAAGCAATTTGTATGCTGCGAAATGTACATTAGTTAGGGAAAACGTAATATTTAAATGGTTATAATTAAATTAACACACTAATGAATTCCACAGAGGAACAAGGGTAATTTTTTTAGCGGCAATCGCTTAAAGTTTTAAGTCATATTTATATATATTTTTTTAGTATGTTATTCCATGAAAAAAAATAAGGTGAAGCTTGGTGATGGTAACTCTTACTATTTCTGAAATATTTATACTAAAAGGAATGAAATAAAAAATTTTGAAAAAAAAAAAAATAGAACCGATTTCAAAATTGCTCTAAAAAGTGAAAAATAATTTTATTCTTTAAACACCATCGATAATATTTTGAAACATAATTTTTGAAGTTGGCGCAAAAAGGATAGACAAAATCATTCACAACCGTAACTCGCTACAACTATAAATTTAAACAGGCCCAATTTCTTCTCTAACTTATACATTATGCATTGATAACAGCATATTTTAGTAACGATATTAATGTTTCGTTCCTAACTTTGGATGTTTTCTGAAAAAAATATGAACGAAGCATATGGTTACACTGGATTTTACTTTTTGTTTTTGCGCCAACTTTAAAAATTATGTTTAAAAATATTATCGATGTTGTTTAAAGAATAAAATTATTTTTCACTTTTTAGAGCAATTTTGAAGTTGGTTCTATTTTTTTTTTTTTTTTTTTTCAAAATTTTTTATTTCTTTCAAACTTAAAATGGCTGTTTCTTACAAAGTTTGAACAATACTGTACAACTGTATAATCTAGCTATCAATTTCTATTGTTATCCAATTAACCTTTATAAGGCTTTAAAATGCAGAACTTCATATCCATTTTACAAAGTTTCCTCCGGGGGAGAAACCCCCGGCCTTCTAAAATTGGAGATATTCTATTTTTCCCACTTAAAAGGGAGCCCTGCGTCGCTCTCTTGATACCAGCTCCCTCTCTTAAGGTCAATTTAAAAAGGAGAGCATGAAAACACACATTAATGAAAACGACACACAAAAAAATAAAGCATGCGTTTATGCATCACAGGAAATAGACAAAAAAATGGGAGTGGGGGGCAATAAAAATGTTGCTAAAAAAAAATCCTGCCCCCCCCAGGAACTCAGTCCTAAATCCGCCTATGGTTGTGTGTATGTGAGTGTCTAGGTGTGTGTATGTATGTGTGTCAGGGTTCGTACGCCCTTGAAAAACCCTGAAAAGTGCTTGAAAAAAAAAGTTCATTTTCAAGTGCTTGAAAACCTTGAAAAAGTTTCTTAGTGCTTAAATTCTCTCAAAAATCAACGAATTGTGCTTAGAAGTTTTAAAAAAGTATTTCACCAATGCAATTTTCTGAACATGTGTTCAGTATGCAACATCGCGAAAAATTGCTTCCGTGTTTGGGATTTCAATCCTTTTGCATCTTATAAATATTTTTGATGTTTCTTACAACCGAAAGGTATTTTGACATATGGTACCTTAGATTAGTTTATTTTTTGTTTAATTTCATTAATTAACAAAGATTAATTTGGAAACCATGACAACATTGAACTTACTCGGGTTTCGTGGAAAATTGCTCTTGTGTTTGAAATTTCAATCTTTTTGCATCCTGCAAATATTTAAATATTTTTTGCTAATCAAATGTTAGTTTCGCATATTAGATTAGTATATTTTTTGTTTAATTTTAATAAAAAAACAAATTTATTTCATGGGAAACATGCCACGTCGAACGAACTCAGACTTTGCGAAAAATTGCTTCTCATGTTTGAAATTTCAATCTTTTTGCATCTTGCAAATATTTAAATATATTCACTAATCGGATGTTATTTTCATATTTGCTACCGTTGATTAGCATATTTTATGTTTAATTTCAGTAAAATATAAGTTTATTTTATGGGAAACATGACAACATTAAACTTAATTCGCGAAAATTTGC
Source organism: Uloborus diversus (assembly GCF_026930045.1). Classification (NCBI taxonomy): domain Eukaryota; kingdom Metazoa; phylum Arthropoda; class Arachnida; order Araneae; family Uloboridae; genus Uloborus; species Uloborus diversus. Next base: position 152,008,829 of record NC_072738.1, on the reverse strand, counting down.
TTCCCTTGTTTGAGATTTCAATCCTTGTGCATTTTGTAAATATTTTTATATTTTTGGCAATTAGTAGTTATTTTGACACTGCTACATCAGATTAGCTTATTTTATTTTTTATTTTAATAACTAAAGAGTTAAAGAATTTATTACCTTGGTCTTGTTTAATTATTTGCTTATTTATTTTTGCAATTTTGAATGATTATCTTTACCTAATTTTTGGTCATAACAGATTTTTTTGAAAAAAATTTAAATTTCAGCAGTTGAGCAGCTAACAAATTAACTTAAAGTTTGTATTTTAAATATAAAGTTGATTTATATAATTTTATTTATAAGTACATCATTTTTTTATGTCTGCTAAAATAAATAAAGTGTAAAACAGGGGTGGTTGTGTTATGATTATTGACTTGAAATCCAGTAGTGTTCGTTTTTATGCTTTTACCTCCCTATATCTCTAATTTTCCCCTTTTCCTCAAATGTTCAAAATTACTACTTTATTAAGGTTGTGGGTACTTGGAGCTTACTGAAAGAGGCTTTAATCAGCAAAGGGGTAGATAGCTTAAGGAAGGTCATTCATCTTCATTTGGATCTAATAAATTGACCAGTACCAGCCTAGCTAGGCCCAGTGCCTGCTGCTGGTTATCAGCAGGCACTGGGCATGGTATTTCTATGCAGAATATTTTGACTTAATAAACTATTTTATGAATTGTATGCATAGCAAAAGTTATTGTTGTACATATGTATATTCAAGTAATAGAGGTCTTAGTTTTAAAAATTATCCCCCCCCCCTCGCCCCATTTTGCTCTTTGAAACTTTCAGGTAATTTTTTATGAATTCACAAATCACAATTACACCTGAATATTATTGCCTTTCTAAATTTAAATTCTAATTTCAACAATAACCCATTTTTTCCCAAAATAAAACTACTTTTGTCATAATATATGTCAACTTCTTGTGAATCTTTTCAATTTCGAAATATGGCTCTATAAATCTGAACTTGCACATTTATTGTCTATAGAAAGTTAATCAATGAAAGCTGAATAGGCTCAAGTTTGTATTCAGAGTATTTATCACTGCTTAAGCTGCTTTTGTATATTTTGAGGTGTAGAGACTGGACTGTGGACTTTCATAAACTTTTCTTATTTCCTAATTTTTAAATTTACTCGAGGACAGTGGAAATGCCTTATTGGCTGAACAGCTAATAAATACATACGAATAATTGATTTGCATACTTATAAATGATTTGCAAACCTAATATTTTTAGAACTTAATAGTGCAAACTGAAATAACTTTCTGGGTAATGTTTTTGTCCTAACCGCCCTTATATTGTAATAAACCACTGTATAGATATTGGAAATAAATGTTGAAACCGGGGGGGGGGGGAGTGACTTCAAAAACTCCTCTCTGACAATGCCATTGAACTTGGATATTTTAGTTTCTTCCCATAAAAGTTAAAAGCACTTATGAAAGGTTTTTTTTAAGTATTAATTTGCTGATTCTAGAAAATATACAAACCTCTGACTGCTGCAACCTTTGAAAAACCTCAAAATTAAACCTCTTGGTATCTGCTTCTCTTTATGACCAAACTTTTCAAACATTTTCAGAAAAACTTTCAACGCAGTAGATCTTTCATCAAAGCGTCTCTCCTTGTAGAAAAAGCAATTTTGTTTTCCTATACTTTTTTGTCTTATTGCCTTATTTCTATGAGTTTGTAGTAAATGAAATCTGCATACAATATTTTTAGTACAAATTTATGATATTGCCTTGAAAACAAAATTTTTTACCTTGAAAAGTACTTGAAAAGTGCTTGAATTTTTTTCTGCCTAAAGGGTATGAACCCTGTGTGTGTAGGTGTATAAATGTATATGTGTGTAGGTGCGTGTATGTATGCGTGAAGTGTAGGATATTGACGAAACCTGGAGACGGTTTTCGCTAGAGGTGCAGCATCGTGAGGAGCCGGTCGACGGTGATGCTGCGGAGGGTGCTGGTGGGAAAATAAAATCATAGGAATGCCAAAAACAGTCAAGTGAGAACAAAAAGCAATCGTGATTGCTCAATAGAAAAAAAATTGCGTTTCTATTCAGTTTCTGCAAAGAAAAGAGATTCAGTCATATTAGAAACGTGGGCCCTAATAAGGAAAAATTTGGGCAAAAAGAACTTCCAAGCAAAATTCAAGACGAAAACGCCAAAAAGTGCTTCCAAACTAAAAGGAATTGAAAGAGTTTCTAATTTCAATGAGAAAGTATTTTGTGTTTTGAAGCTAAAGCAGCACATAAATGCACAAACTTGCAAATACTTTTTTTTAATGTGTTTTCAAAATAATTACGTCATTTTTTTTTTAAATTTAAAATAGTGCAAATATTCTTTTTATGCAGATAAAGCAAAATATGTTTGGTCATTTCAAAATTTTCCAGGGGGGGGGGGGTCCATGAAAAATTGTTTATATTTCATGTGTCTGATCCGAATTGATTTTGAAACAGTGTAATGATTCACTTTTGTTTTAATTGCACACTCAAACCTGTGTTTTAGTGCTATTTGTTTTTATTAATATGTTTTTTTTTTGTTTGTTTGTTTGTTTGTTTGGTGCAAGAAAAATTCAATCAGTATGGGACTCAATTGACGCAATTATTTATAAAACGAGTGCGAGGTAGTACAGTCGGACCTCCAAATATCGAAGTAGCAAATGGTCGGAAAAAAAATTCTATGTACGTATAGAAATTTCGACACATAGAAACGAACTTATTTTATCCTAAAAGTCTCCTAAAACATTATAAAGTTAATTTACTTGTATGAAACCAAATTTCAAATTAATACGAGCATCGAATTAAATAAAAGTTAATAATTAAAAAAATAACAGAAATTACATTTTTGCGCCTTCATACATCTTCATTCTTCAACAATTCAACTTGATCCGCAACATTAGGGGATTTTCGTTTTGACAATGTAATCGAAAGAAAAGTAAAAAATCATTCTACTTAACTTGAATGTTTTTTACTGCAGCTAAAAAGACTAGGAATGATAATCAACAGACAAAAGGGAGAACTTGAAACTGATTTTACAATGTTACTGGTTACAACTAAGATTTGAAATAAACTTGAGGGAATTTCAAGAATTCCAGAACAAAACAATGACCTACCTACACACCTCTCAACCCCAGATTCCTTGAGTTTTGTAGCAACCTTAAGTGAACATAATTTTCTCCCCTAACGTTCATTTTTCATGAGACAAACAGTGTGGGAAGAAAAAAAATCTACGGATGTCTTGAAAAAAATATATAGAGTTTTTTTCGATATATAGAAACAATTTTTCTATGTAATGAACATAGAAATTTGCTGGGATTTCGATATATAGAAAATTTTGATATGTAGAAGTTCGATATGTGGAGGTTTGACTATCTTCAAGTGACCACAGGGGCATCTTGATTGAAAGTCACTGTAATTCCCCCAATATTTCTTTCTTCGAGAAATTTTGCCTGACAATTCGGCAAAATAATTATCACTTAGTTTATTTTGACTTCCTTTAAAAGAAGCAATTCCTAGTTATTTCCTAAGTTTTTTGTGTTGTTTTCTGCGTAAGACTTTTTTTTTGCGAACCCTATCCACCGCATAAAAAAAAAGCATTTTTTAACTGTGTTGCGAAATTTATTTTCTATGGCTACTCATGAAGTTTCGAACGATTTTTTTTATGCGGTCCCTATCCACCACAAAAACAGGTTTGGGTGGTTTTTCCCCTAGGAAATGTACTGAATACAAGCCCTTTGCCTCCCTCCCGCTGGAAATTTTTGAAATGACGAAATATTTCCAAAAAGCATTATTGAGCTCGAGCCTGAAATGCAGTCTTCAGTAATTCTGCAATTTGGAGTACAGTAACAGTTTAATTTCATAAGTTTCATTGTTTTTTTCATTTCCTATTAAAGGTTTACTCGACATTACGCAACAGCAGGGGTGCCCACTCACCCCCCAAAAAAGTGAAAAAATACTCCCCTAAAAATTTCAATGGCGTATTCTGTGCCATAACCCCTCCCCCCCTTGGTGGGCACCCCTGAGCAACAGCAAACAACACGCACACAGCTGAAATATTCAATGAAAAAATGGCACTTAATCATCTAACTCAGTGGTTCCCAACCTTTTTTGGCCCATCGCCCCTTTTGGAAGTTAAATTACACCTATCGCCCCCCACGTTCTTCCCTTAAAAACACAAATTAAATGGCGCTGATTTTAGTGAAGATTAATGTTATTGAACGCCTAATTTTAGTTTAAAGCTCCAAAAAATGCATAATAAACCAATAATTAGTTCTAAAACTGAATTTTTTATTCTTAACCCTTCCCCCTCCCCCCAAAACAAAAAGAAAAAACGTAATTTGGAGTGCTTTAATTAACCAACGTCATTTATATACTTAGCAAAAGTAAAATAATACATTTTTCAGTAACATGCTTTTTTTTAAAATTGAAATCCGGAAAAAATTGAAAATTTAAACTGTTAAGATTTGTTCTTTTTTACCTTTTTAATGGCTGCCTTGTGCTTGATGGAACTCCATTAAAGCTTTGATGTCTGGCTTTATATTAGAGAGATTTAATCTGAGTTCCCCTTTGAGGCAGATGTCCAATCTATTTCTTTGCTTCGTGAAAAGCTGCACTACAGAGCTAAATCCTCTTTCAAGTAAATATGTTGAGGGGAATGAGATGAGGAGCTGTTCAACTTTTTTCCAAAGTTGTGGGTAAGTACCCATAAGCTTCACCCAGGAAAATTCGTTACCATATTGCTTGAAAGTAATTTTTGATTCACAATCAAATTTCAAATCCATAAACTCTGTCTGCAAAGAGTTCTCCAGTTCATCCACATCTTCATAACTAAATGGGTCTAAAACCCAGTCAGAAATTTGTAAGTTGATCAAATCTGCAAACCTTGATTCATTGTTCTTTTTTAACTGATCAAGGTGATCAGTAAAAATTAAATTTTTTTTCTTCAGGAAGTTCATCATCCACGATTCAACTTTTTTTAGAGTCGAAAACAGGATAAATTCTTTACGGCCGAAACATGCACAATTAAACAGAAATTCACTAAATTAAATCAATCAATAGAAACTACGTAAGGAGGTTTATGCGCTGATTGCAAGATTCTGAATGACAACTGATAATTAAATGCAAAAATCCATTCCTACACACATCCATCCACTTTTCAGGCGTTAAATATATGCTGGCAAACGGTCAGACAGTTCTTACAAGATTTTATTTTCTTCCTCGTGAAAACGGCAATAAAATAAAAAATATTAACTTTCGCTCTTGGGATTTTTTTTTATCCGAACAGATTTGATTGAGCTGTAGCTGTAAATCATACATGCCTTATTTTCTGGGAACGACTTTTTTTTTATTTGACGTGCCATATGCTTGGTTCGGTATTACACAACATAGGTATTCTGAAAGATATTTCTGAATTGTGCACCAATTTGTTAAAATAAATATAGTTTTTGAAAGGTCAAGAATTTTCCACTACCAGGTATCCGAACACCGGTCCCCCCCCCCCCTATCGCCCCCCAGAAATTTATCGCCCTCTAGAAGAGTTCGATCTTCCCCAGGTTGGGAATCACTGATCTAACTACTCATGCTGAAGCGCGAATGTAAGGGAGACTTTTCCCTATGTACAGGAGCCGTAGGGATATTTTTCCCTTACTTCCGGAAAAGTTTCCAAGTGTCTTCGAAGGGAAGGCTCGACTGTCAGATATGGCAATGAACGACGAAGGAAGGTAGTTGGCGCAACTATCTTCTAAATTTAGAGGAATTCACGCCTTTCGCTATATAAATAGCGGTAAGTCCGTACTTTTTTATTTCTCGATTGGGAGTTCGATAGAAATGTATTTGTTTGCCACTACGTTTTTATACACAAAATTTATCATAAAATTCTTTGCAAAAGTTCTGCTATGTGAATAGCGAAACATCTTTCTTTTTTACTTAAAACGTTTCACATCTTCCATTCTCCCTCATCTCCTTTTTTTTTTTTTGTTAAAAGAAGATTTTAGGTTAGTTAATGTATAATTTTACCGGTGCAGAAACGATTTAATCCTTTGTTTAGCAAGAAATATTAATTTAAAAACCAATCCCTTTTAGTTCTGGGAATTGTTCTTTTCGGAAGAATACCGAAAACAAAGCATGAAGTTTTATTTTACTTATGTTTTTTTATTTGTCTTTCTAAAGTCACTATTGTTCATAGTCCAGTTTTTTACATTTTCAGATTTTTATTAGTTGTAATCGAGTAACGATAATATATTCTCAGTGATTTAAGACGCAAGTAACATCATCAGGCACGTCATGACATTTTTTCGAGGAGAGGGTGCGGGAGGCAAAGGGAAAAAACTCGAGTGTGTATTATGTACTGTTCGAAAAATCAACAAAGAACACGTCCATTTATATATAAATACTGCATTGTTTACGTAGAACCGAGGAGGGTGGTATTAAGGGACGTGCACAGAAATTTTAGGGCCCGTCACAGATGACATTTACGGGCCCCCCTCCATATTGTTTACCCCCACGTCTCTACATATATTTCACTCACCCCTTTAGGCTCGGACCAACAAGTAGACCTTCTCCCCCCCCCCTGTACGCACCTCTGGCGATATTTTCCCCCTTCTGACAAATGACGGGCCTGTAATTATGACTCTGTTTTGTATATTTAATCAATAAAAACACACACCCCTATTTCAAAAATTCCCAGGGTCTAGGCCAAGGGATACTCAATTACTCAATGCATAATGCTTTATTGAAAAAACAATAAGAACCACTCTCACATTTACGTAAATTAGATTAATTTCTAAAAGTCGGGGAAATTGGTCCCCCTAAATAACAGGCCTTCAAATATATATATATATATTTAAAACCATGTAACGGCCATGCCTTCCGAGAAACTTATTAACTGAACTTAAAGATGTATTTTCGTCAAGAATTTAAATCGGAAGTTAAGAGCCTGAATTATTTTTCCACGCCTAAGAAAATTCTTTCATTTTAGACGGGCTTTACAAATGTGCTGACCTTGCATTATGGGACGAATCTTGGTCCTTTTCTACGGTTAAAAAACAAAAATACCTGAATTTCAGAGGGAGATATAGCCCTTAATATCTCCCCTCCCCATGCGACACTAGTAATAAAACGTACACACACACAAATTCAATTGAATGACCCTGTACCTCTTCTCCTTTGTCTCTGTAACGAATCTTAGAAGTGCGTATTTTGGTCAGTAGCGGATTTTAGGGGGGGGGGCACAGGGGGCACGTGCTCCCCCCCAAAGGATTACGTAATTTCACTATTTTATTTATTGCTTTTTAACTGACCTTTCCTTTGCACTTTTTTTACGTAGCTAATTAAAAAGAACACAAAACACACACACACAGCATATTTTGAATAAAAGCATTTTTATTTGCTAAAGAAGTATTACTGGAGTCAGAGGCCCAAAGTTACAGAATACATTTAACTCATTGGCTTCAAACTCAAGAGACCGCATTATCACGATTCGTCCATTAATTAACATTTTTTTTTAAATGTGTAGGCGCACTTAAAATGTCATTTTGATCCGGGAACTTATTTGCGAAATAATAGATTTCTTTTTCAGCTAATAAAAGATGCAAAATGAAATAAATCATGTGGTAGTTTCTTAGAAAAACCATGATTTTTAATAGAAACGGCATGTAGTATCAAAATATGTTATCTCAACTGTATCATGGCTTTAAGAACAAATCAGCAATTGTTTTGAAATTCACACAGAAATAGTTTCTGAATTCTTCAATGAAACTTATATATATTATGAAGTTATGATTAAATTGATTTTAAAAAACTCAAGAGAGGTATGGGTTTATTTAATAACCTTGCCCTCGTGTTATAATCATTATGACATTGTCTAGCATCTTGGTGACATTATATTGGGTTTAGTATTTAAATGGCTTGAAACGTTAAAGATGTATTCCGTCCACATTCAAAGTATATTAGTGCATAATACTCATGTACTTAGAAGTAGATTAATTGACCTTAAGGAATCCTATAAAAAAAATAAATAAATAAAACACGCACATTTAAAAATGAAGTCGTCAAAACTTTGTTATGAAACATCGAAGGCGGGGGGGGGGGGGGTATTCAATTTCCTGTGCCCCTTCCAAAAGATTTTCCTGTATCCGCCCCTGATTTTGGTTCATGGGATTTTTTTGATACAAATGTACTTTTTCCTCTAGGAGTTGACAGGAATGGATCTCGTAAAAGCCCTAGATCGTAGCTTAAGTAGCGACGCGTCCGATATCTTGGGGCTAAACGATGCTTTCCTCTGTGTCTGCTACGGTAAAGTAGTCTGTTTTCCTGTTTTGCTTCTTGAATGTGGTGTTTCTTGATTGTGAATTAACATGGAGTTAATAAGAAACCACAATCAAGAAGCAAAATACGCTTCTTCACCATAGCAAACATAGAAGAAAGCATCGTTTAGCCCCAAGATGGCGGACGTGTCGCTACTTTATTCTACGATTCAGGGCTTTAGATCTCGTCAAAGGCGCAACAGCAGGAGGAGCGGCATTTTGCCAAGACGATTTTGAAAAAAATTTATAACTTTTAAGTAAGGACTTTTTTTTTTAATAAAAAAAATTTAGTAAGAATGGAACTGGAAGTGAAGAAGAAGCAATCCCTAATACTCAGAAAAGAAAAAAAAAAAAAAAAAAATTGCATGTAAAACGCATTCCGTGGGTCAGTTTAATATTTCTGCGCAGCAGTGACGTACCTTGGAGGGGTGGGGGACAGCTTTCCGCCCTGGATGATCCCTTTTTTTTCGGAAAGAGGCAGCATTTTATCTCTCCATGAGAAAGGAAATATTTTGCAACATTTTTCAAATAAGATTATTGTATACTACATCGTTTCTCAATCTTTTTTGACCCGCGGACCGACGAAAGCTTATTGAAAATTAATTCGGGGACCAGTGAGGTTGCTTTCCTCTTTTTTTTTTTTTTTCATTAGAAAAAACAAAACTTCCACTCCCGGAGATTTAAAAAATAATAATATTTTTTTTCGACTTAAGCTTTTTTTTTTTTGTAAAAAATTAAGGAATAAATAAGTTTATTTTAAAACTTTTGACTGGGGGTCAGTCGCGTACCTAGGGGTTGGCAGGAGTGGCTCTCGCCAGGGGCGTAACAGCAAAAGAGGCGCAATTTGCCGAGATTATTTCGAAAAAAAAAGTTATGCCTTTCAAGTGTACTTTGATAATTAGTTCGTGGAAAATTGGGGAGAACAGAACCAGAAGAAAAATAAAAACAATAACAAATGCTCAAAAAAAAAAAAAAAAAAGGAAGAAGAAGTTTTGTATATCTGGGAGGGGTGAGGGACAGCTTTCCGGTCATTCTTATTCGGGAACGGGGCGGTATTATAACTTTCTATAGAAAAGAAACATTTTTCAAACTAACCGTCAGACAACAGCTCGTGTTTTTAAACAAAAATTTCAAAACTAACTTTTTTGGGGGGTAAATGCATTTTATAAGTTGAACTGAAAAAAGCGCCCTGTCTTTGGTTTAAGAACGAACACTTTAATGTTGCGTTATGAGTTCAAGTTTTAACTGTTATGATTTATCGATTTTTTTAAAATGAACTTGTCCTTTTAGTGGGTTATATTCCTAAAGTTCACCGGGAGCGCAAGAGCTCATTGATACGCCATTTCTGGGGGTACGGTAAAAACTTGTGAAAAACATTTGCGCACAGGTCTTTTTTTTTTTTTCTTTTTCAGAAAATAATAATAACAATAATGATAGTAAATGAATAAATAAATACATAAATTAAACTTTACTTGAAGAACTATCACAAAAAATTTTTTAAATGTTAAGATAAGTATAATTATTAAATTAATTATGCATAGTAATAAATTTTGGTAAAAATGCTTAGATAATTACGAAAATCAATCACAAAATTTGCGCAAAAAATGTCGTAAAGGGTATTATTATTACTGGTTTTCGGATATAATAATAATATCCTTTACTCAGGATCGGTCTTTTTTTTGAGCAGTCACGATTGCTTATTGTTCTCACTTGACAGTCCTTGATGTTCCGGTTCCTTTTTCAGCTTGGACCAGGGCTGCAGCACCACCGTCCACCGGCGGCGGCGCGGCTGCTCCTGACCACTGTCCCCCGAAATCCACTTTTGCTGGGCGGTGGCGTCCATGTCCTACACACGCATGCTCATTTACACTCCCCTACGTGCGCACGCCTTTACACACATACACACGCCTACGTGCACACACGTAAGCCTACACACACAACTATACACACGTAACCACCCAGGAGGAGGGACATGCTTGGAGGGGGGAGCCATTTCTAGAAACAATAACTCTAACCAGTAGAGTCTTGTCGCAGCTCGTGATTGCGAAAAGCATAATTTGAATTCAAAGTTTCGGAATTCAAATTAGAGTTGAGTTTTTTTTTTTTTTTTTTCCGGAAACCGGTACCATTCCGCCGGGGAATCGCTGGCATATAATATTTTATCTGTCCCAATTATTTAACTGAGGAGAAAACTCCTTCCACAATGACTACCAAAGATCGTCAGAAACTGCATATTTTTAAAGTGACAACTTCAAAACTTTTCCGCCGGAGCGTCCTCCCCTACTTCCCCTCCTCTCGCCAACATGACGGATTGTCTTAAATTTTGGCTACAATTTCGAAAATTTTCCGAGGGAATGCCTCCGAAAACTGCATCACTCGATTTCTTTCTTTAGTTATGATAAAATCATGAATGAAAATTAAAATTGATTCCAAAAAAAGATAAGTTTTTACCTTAAGAAATTTGGAGAGCCCTAAGCCCTGTATACAGTTAAAACAGAAAACTAATGACAGTAACGATTGTTTCCCATTATTATTATTGACCCAGGTATCGCCAGGTATTTTGACTAGTAAATAATAATTGTAATCCTCTTTTCCTCATGTAAATAATATCCGATGATAGAGTAACCCGCTTGTTTCAACAATGAAACTCGCGCCACAGCATGATAATTTGATAATAGTTTTCGTAAATGTTTAACATGTAGGAAAGGTTTTATTGTGACAAGGCTGAACTCAATCCGGTAACTCAACTGTTTTACTGGTAAGACAATTATCTTAGGAAAATGGAGAATAAAAAAAGTTATTGAAAATTAACGCTATCCACTGGAGTTTAGGGTTAATCCACTGGAGTTAGGGTTAAAATTTCAACTGTCAAAATATCACCCAACAGGCAATTGCTTCGTTTGAATATAGAAGAGTAGAAGAAATTTTCACCCTTTATACCTTGACGAGCGTTGGGCGACTTTCTAGTTCGTAAATAATGAGTTAATTGAAGCTTAGCTCCTGGTGGGACACATCATAGAGACTTTGCCCATAATCTTTGCTGGTGCCAATAAAAGCTGGAAATAGTTAATGCTGAGCTCATGGGTGTATCCCGAAGGGGGCAAAAGCAGGCAGCTTCCCTCCTACAAAATTAAAAATGTTTGAAGTAAAATTTAAAGTGAAAGAAGACTATAAACGGCATTGAAAAAAAAAATAAATAAAAAAAAGGAAATTAATTTGAATTTTGACATCTTGAATTCAAATAATGTTTTTCGCAATCACGAGTGTGTGTATGTAGGCGTGTGTTTCTGTGTCTGTGTGGGGGGGGGGCTGTGTGTTTGTGTGTGGGGGGTATGTGTGTAGGGGGTATGTGTAGGCATGTGTGTTTGTGTCTGTGTGCAGGCATGAGTGTGTGGGTAGTTGTGTATATGTGTAGGTGTCTGTATGTGTTTGTGTGTGTGTATGTGTTTGTGTAGGTGTATGTGTGTGTATGTGTTTGTGTGTGTATGTGTGTGTGTGCATGTGCGTATGTGTGTGTGTGCATGTGCGTATGTGTGTGTGTGTGTACGTGCGTGTATGTATGAGTGTAAGTGTAGCATATGGATGCAATCTGGAGACGGCTTTCGCTATAGGAGCAGCATCGTGAGGCGGCCGGTCGACGGTGGTGCTGCGGAGGGTGCTGGCGGGAAAATAAAATGATAGCACATCAAAACAGTCAAATAAAAGCAATAAGCAATCGTGATTGCTCAAAAAAAAAATGAACAAGACACTTTACGGTATTGAGAAATTCAAGCCCCCCCCCCCCCCTCCTCCCCCTTTCTGGTGTGTACACCTAGCATGAAATCATTGAACCGTATGATAATAAAATCTTCCGAGAAAAGAATGTTATTTGCAAAACTAAAATTCTTTTTCTGTGCGATATATATATATATATATTTTTAGAATAACTCACGCTAAACACTGCAATAGATCGATGCTTATTAGTCGCGCTTCTTTCGATCTTGTGCTGTGATTAAACACAAACATCCTCTCATATAATTGTTGTTTAGAAGTTGAAATTGCCGAGTTGTTGTTGAAAGCGGCTAGGCATTAGAGAAGAGAAATAAAAAGAAAAAAGAAAAACTAGTTTGAATTTTGACATCTTGAATTCAAATTATGTTTTTCGCAATCACGGGTGTGTGTATGTGGTCGTGCGTGTTTGTGTGTGGGGGTATGTGTGTTTGTGTGTAGGGGTATGTGTGTGTAGGCATGTGTGTTTGTGTCTGTGTGTTGGCATAAGTGTATGGGTAGTTGTGTGTATGAATGTGTGTGGGGGGGGGGTATTATATGTGTGTGTAGGCATATGTGTTTGTGTCTGTGTGAAGGCATGAATGTGTGCGTAGTTGTGTGTGTATGTGTGTGTATGTTTTTGTGTGTGTGTATGTGTTGGTGTCTGTATGTATGCGTGTGTGTATGTGTTTGTGAATGTATGTGTTTATGTAGCTGTGTATGTATGCGCGTGTGTGTAGCACATGGATGCAACCTGGAGGCGGTTTTCACTATATGAGCAGCATCGTGAGGAGCCGGTCGACGCCAGAGGCGGATCTAGAGGGGGGCCATGGGGGCCATGGCCCCTCCCAAAGCCTTGTGATTGTAGGAATTTTTTTTAAGAAAAAAAAAAGAAAAAAAAATTACGAGAAGATAACAAAATTTAACACACGTGTTTTACTGAAAAAGAAGCATAGGCCTTAATTGGGAGATAAATTATATCCCTACCCTCAAAACAAAATGTTTATTTCCAAAAATTTTCGCCATCTTTTACATTATTTTTTGATTCCAACTACAGACACTTGGACGATCTCTAAATGCTGCTGTTCTCAGAGTATACCTATTGTTCATAAGACCAAAGAGAGCCTAAATTTTCGTTTTTATGGCTTTAATTTCGAAATTAGGGGGAGAACCCGCTTTTCCCATGCCCTTTCACAAATGCCTTGATGTGTAGCAAAAAATTGAATTTTAAGTCTTTTATTTGGAAAAAATGTGAACGGAAACTAGCTTATCCAGACCTTATCAGTTAACTTGCTTAAAAGCAACTTAAATGAAATTTTTTTAGCTTCAATTACAAACGATCTTTGATAGGACCCCCTCCCTCCCTAGTTTATACCGTGATGATAGCTTTAAAAGGAGGTTTTTGGAGGAGCTCACGAATTTTCCATCCCTTTCTAAAATATGTATAAATATAGTTAAAAATCGAATTTTTAGAGACTCAAATGCAAAATATTTACAGGAAGGAAGGATTCTAAGCACCTTCACTCTTCCTTAAATGTAAGCAAACATTACCTAAAGGTGCAATCTTGGGATGGACAGCTGAAGAGCTATAAGAGCATTCATAATGACAGAATATTTTGGTTTCTAAGCTTTATTTTCAAAAACTATTTTGGGGCCAGCATCTGAAACCTGACCTTTCTCGGTACATCATCAAAAATGGACAAAATGCGTTTTTAGTTTCCTAATTTTCAAAACTTACTCGGCAATTTAAATTTTGAAGCATTTTCAAGGGAGATTCCTAAATCCATAACCTCATCTAATGTCTCGATACACCGAAAATTGAGTTTATAAAACTTCATTTTAATAAAATTTCTGGGAAGTTCTGAGTTAGTTCAAAAATTTTGGATGGCCCCTCCCAAAACAATCGGCTGGATCCGCCACTGGTCGACGGTGATGGTGCGGAGGATGGCGGTGGGAAAATAAAATGATAGCACGCCAAAAACAGTCAAATGAGAACAATAAGCAATCGTGATTGCTCAAAAAAAATAAAATAAATAAAAAATAAGCGGCCATTTACCGAATAGCATAATTGCACACTTCTTTTTTTCATGGATATGCTTAGTATCACCTATTCTAGAAAATCGCTACTCATAATATGACGGGTGCGATTTTTTTCTCCATTTCATTCCATTAGTAGAGAACTGAAACCCAACAAGTAGGGTCCTATCGCTATTCGTGATTGCGAGAAACATAATTCGAGTTCAAGCCGCGTAATTCGCGTTAACAACTAGTAACGGGTCAGTGAATAGAACAGAATATTTTTGTATTTTGTTTATTGTATAATTGAACATACGATCTGAAATTTGTGGGTGTCAAATTACGTAAGACAAAAAAATGAATCCATAATTATTATCTACTTGTGGTACGCGCACGGCTTTGCCTGTAGTTAAAAATTCAAAGGTCATTTGGTTCGCCTGTATATTTACAAATAATGGGTGACGAATTTCTCGCCAATTGACTATGTTCATTCGCTCTCCCATTCCACGTCATGATAATTTCGTAATTTACTCGTCCATCTTATGATAATTTTGCTCCGGAAAGTGTTCTTAAAATTAAAATAGAAATAGAACTAAATCGAATTTTCGAAAAATCGCTTCGAGGTGCACACCCCCATGCTGCAAACTAAATTTGTGCCAAATTTCATGAAAATCGCCGAACGGTCTAGGCGCTGTGCGCGTCACAGACATCCAGACAGAGAGACTTAGAGCTTTATTACTAGTAAAGATAAAGATTATGTGTTGGCATTTTGAAAAGTATTTTAAAAAAGAATTAATATTTAAAGACTAAGTGTTAGAAGTAGAGATGCACTGAATGCCATGTATTACGTAATACAGAATATTCGGCGGAATAACCAACACTTTTTTAATTTTTTTAACTGTAATATTTCCATTTTATGCCAACTGTTTCCCATTTTTCTAAAATAATTTTTTCTGAAAGAGCATGGTCGAAAACATGCATTAAGTTACTTTTTTTCCTTCTTCATTTTGACTTATTTTCTCTCTTAAAAATATAATCATTAGAAACATTCAGCTGTTGTTTTCATTTTCGCTGTGACGTCACAAGTGAGCAAATCGCTAGAGTTATCAAAATCAAGTTTCAGGACTCTGCTAAACTTTGCTAAATGAATATTTTACTTTACTAACAATTCTCATTCGAATAATAAATTGCTTGCGGTGAAAAAAAAAATCGTTAAAAGGCGACATCTTGCCAGAAAACACAACCACGCGCTCCGATTCAAGATGACTTTCATCACTTGTGACGTCACCCGATGAAACATTTTGGATTAAAAATCAAATATTTAAAATGATTAATTAAAAGTTAAATGTTGGGAAAATAATAGTATTTCCTGGGACCGTGTTACTTTATTTATTTATTTATTATTTCTTTCTTTCTTTCTTTTTTTATTTATTTATTTTTCTTGTTCTATCAATTTCATTGACTAAAAGTAGGACTTTTGATGGAAGGAAATATCCATATTTGGTATAGCAAATGACAATCTGTTTTGGGAAATGAAAACAACATTTCCACATCCATAATTTGTCTACATTTAGTACAATTATTAATCATTCCTAAATCAAAGACAAGTTAATATAGTAAATGACTAATTTGGTTATTCTTTTATCTGCTATTCTGCATAAATGGATAATCAATCTCTTTCCTGATTCATGCTTTGATAACTGATGAAATCCTGGTAATATGTTAGGTCATAAACAAGGGAGGGGCGATTGGGGCGATCGCCCCTCCCTTAAGGGTCCCTGCATGAGCAATTTTTCCAAATTGAAGTTCTAAAACGCAAGTTTTGTCCTTCTTTGACGACATTTAGGAAAGCGGACATTAAGGCCTTCTCCCGGATATTTTGCTAAATTTAAGTTTTAATGACGCGATTGTTGACACTTCTGACAGTGTTAGGGAGGAAAATGGGTTTAGTGACTTTCGTCCAGTAATTTTTCGAAACTGAAGTTCTAAAAAAGCGCAGTTTTAGGTTTTAGACGACCTTCTCTCATGTTATGGGGAGGAGATTCCGAAACATTGCCCCGGAATTTCTATGAAACTGAAGTTCGAATAGCAATTTAAGAATAATTTTTTTCAATGGAAAAATGAAAAAATAGGTTCGAGGACTTCTTTGGATACATCTCTATATTTTAGTTGTCTCAGATAAAAATTGGTGGGGTGACCCATCCCCCAACCACCAAGCATGTGTAAATTAGATACGTGGTAGAGATAAGCTAAAAGATCAACCGCCCCCTCCTTAAACAACTTCTGGATCCGCCCATGGTTAAAAATCAAGAGTCTTGTATTTTCCTTACGTATGAATACAAACCCAAGTTGCTTAAAACATCATTAGAAATTAAAATTTATGCAATTGATTTTCTGCTATGCTAATCTCTTCGATAATTGATTATTTACTGATAACTAATAAAACAAAATTATTTAACATTCGAGTGTTGTTTCGTTGAATGCATTGAAAAACGAGCTGATGTGTGCATCACGACTTCCTTTTACTCCAATTTAATGTCATTTCTCCATTACTGGCAATTTTAATGGGATTCAATTGTTTACTGTCTAAATATCACTAACAGTGGCCAAATTGAAACCAAGTTAAAAAAAAAAAAAAAAAAAAAAACGCCAAATTTGTCGTCAATTTGGCGACAAAAATTGGCGACCAAAAGACTGGCGATATATCGTTAAGTGTCCGACAAATTATAACACCACTTGAGTTTACATCGAAATTAACAATGATTTCTCCTCAAAAAGGGGCAAAAGACTCCCTTAGGAACATCAGAATGCAACCAAAAGGTAAGGTGCACAACTAGACCCCACTAAGAGTCCACGTACCAAATTTGAACTTTCTAGGATATACCGTTTTCGAGTTATGCGAGACACATACACACATACATACGTACATACGGACGTCACGGGAAAATTCGTTGTAATTAACTCAGGGGTCTTCAAAATGGATATTTTGGGTGTCTGTACGTTCCTAGGCATATATCCACGTGTGGTCGGGTCGAGAAAAAAACTCAACATTCATTCGAGGGTGAGCAAAATGGAAATTAAGGTCGATTTTTGAGTGAAATTTTTGTCGCGAATACAATACTTCCTTTTTTGTAAAAGAAAGTAATAATGTTTGTTTACTAATTATCGAGCATTTAAATTGGTTTACTATTCGGATGCCGAATATTGAAGTATTCGACATAGCCGAATATTCGGTTTGCCTTCCGAATATGCAGTTTTTCGAATACCAACCAAATATTTGGTACATATCTAGTTAGAAGCTAAAGCTCACTTTACGGCGCCCTCTCAAAATTTGCCGCCCGGGACGATCGCCCCCCCCCCCCCCATGACGGACCTAACTGTGACTCATGTTAATGGAATTCTATGGCCAGTGTTGCCAGATTGGGGGAAATTTCCCCATTTTGGGGGAAATCTGGTGCTTTCTGGGGAAATGAGTTTTGAGGGGAATCCTATGGGGAAAAATTTTTTTTCTTGGGAAATCCTGGGGGGAAAAAACCTCGGGGAATTTTTTTTTTTTTTTTCGCGTTTAAATTCGCGTCAGGAAATAGTAGTTACATTGTTTGTTTCAAACAGCATTGGTTTAAGCTTTGTTGTTGTTGTTGCTTGTCCCACTTGACAGACAGAAACATCATACCAAGTCCATGAAGCCGTGCGAACAAAGTCCCTCCAAAACAGCAGAAGGGTCGGAATCCAGCTGATTCAGGTTTAAGCTTTGCTCAACTTTATGGAATTCGCATTATATGGAATATTATGCTACGGAATTCGCATTAATGTTCTGCGTGAGTAACTAGTTGATACGTGAAAAAGGTAAAAATAAGTGTGATGAAGAATGTTCTTGGATAAATATATACAAAAATCATAGTTTAAATGTACATACAGAAGCACAGTAGTAAATGCGAGTAGAAAAAAATATTTGGTTATTTCTTATCTCTCGGTCAGGCGCTTGTATTTATGACTTGTGTGGCACCCACACGGCTTTGCCCGTAGTAGAAAATTAAAAGGTCTTTTGGTTCCCCTGTATGTTTACAAATAATGCATGATGAATTTCCCGCCAATTGGCCTACCCACGTTATGATAACTTGGTAATTTACTCGTTCATCTTATAATAATTTTGCTCGGGAAAATGTTCTTAAAATTGGAATAGAAAAGGACCAAAATCGAATTTTCGAAAAATCGCTTAAAGGTGCACACCCCCATGCTACAAATTAATAATTTGCCAAATTTCATAAAAATCGGCCGAACGGTCTAGGCGCTATGTGCGTCACTGAGATCCTGACGATATCCAGAGAGACTTTCAGCTTTATTATTAGTAAAGATAAAAAAAAAAAAAAAAAAAAAAAGCGAAAATGGGAAGAAAAAAAAAAAGTTGGGGAATTTTATAAGAAAATTTGGCTATTTGGGGGGAAAATTTTTTTTTCAAGAGACAAAAATATTAGAGGGAGTCGATTCATTTTATGAAAATATTAGTGGAAAAATAATTTTTGAATTCGGGGAATTGTGATAGAAAACATCGCTTTTTGGGGAAAAGCTGAAAGGGAACTGGGGAAATCTGGATTTGACCATCTGGCAACACTGTCTATGGCCTTAGCACATTTGTCAGCCCGTAGCTCCAAAACATTTGCGAGACGCGTGTAGATAAAACTGGGATCATGCTTCCATCACGACGTATAGCCTATTTCGAAATTTATTCATAGTTGAGATATGAATCATAACGCCTGACTTTTTCCCCTCTATTCAGCTTAAATTTGCGCGGTTTTTATCAAACTAGGGGATAAGATAATACTAAATATGATGTGGAGGAAATCTACTCACGTTGTCCTTCGTGCAGTTTACTTTCAACATAATCTTCTTTACTAATAATAAAGCTGAACGTCTCTCTGTCTGTCAGGACCTCTGTGACGCGCATAGCGCCTAGACCGTTCGGCCGATTTTCATGAAATTTGGCATAAAGTTCGTTTGTAGCATGGGGATGTGCACCTCGAAGCGATTTTTCAGAAATTCGATGTGGTTCTTTTTCTATTCCAATTTTAAGAACAAAATTATCATGAGATGGACTAGTTACGAAATTATCATAACGTGGAACCGTAACATGGCCACAAGCCAACTGGCGAGATACGAAATTATCATAACGTGGAACCGTAACATGGGCACAAGCCAATTGGCGAGAAAATTCACCATACTTATTTGTTAATATAAAGGCGAACCAAAAGACCTTTTAATTTTTCTATTACGGGCAAAGCCGTGCGGGTACCACTAGTTACTAATAATAAAGCTGAAAGTCTCTCTGTCTGTCAGGATCTCTGTGACGCGCATAGCGCCTAGACCGTTCAGCCGATTTTTATGAAATCTGGCACAGAATTAGTTTGTAGCACGGGGATGTGCACCTCGAAGCGATTTTTCGAAAATTCGAATTTGTTCTTTTCCTATTCCAATTTTAAGAACATTTTTCTGAGCAAAATTATCATAAGATGGATGAGTAAATTGCCAAGTTATTGTAACGTGGAACCGTAACATAGGCAAGCCAATTGATGAGAAATTCAGCATCCAATAATTCTAAATATACAGGCTAACCAAATGATCTTTTATTTTTCTACTACGGGCAAATCCGTACAGGTGCCACTAGTCAATATTAAAGTTCTAACCGGGAGACTATACGTTAGTGAAGTGCAGACACGAACTTAAATTTTTGGAATGTCTGAAATTGCACTCAATTTGCCGGATGAGGAAATTTTTGGAAGGTCACAGTGACCTTCCATCGGTTCACCCCAGAGTGCAGAAATGAAAAGAATTTAAACAAGTAGCGATTGAAAGAGATCAGTGCAACATGTTTTTTGACGCTTAAATCATTTGCCCTCGTCTCCCCGTTATCGAAATTTAGGTCTTACAATTGGGCGAAATTTTTAGAAAATTCGCTAAATTTAGCCAGAAAGGACCTTTTTGCTTCCTTTTACAAAAAAGGGAGCATTGTATTCGCGAAAAAAATTTCACCCAAAAATCGGCCTTAATTTCCATTTTGCTCACCCCCGAATGAATGTTGAGTTTTTTTTTCAACCCGACCACACGTGGATATATGCCTAGGAACGTACAGACACCCGAAATATCCATTTTGACGACATCCGAGTTAATTATAATGAGTTTTCGCGTGACGTCTGTATGTATGTATTTATGTGTATGTATGTATTTATGTGTATGTATGTCGCATAACTCAAGAACGGAAGGTCCTAGACAGTTGAAATTTGATACTTAGACTCCTAGTGGGGTCTAGTTGTGCATCTTCCCGTTTGGTTGCATTCGGATGTTCCTAAGGGGGTCTTTTGCCCCTTTTGGGGGGGGGGGAAATCATTGTTAATTTCGATGTAAACTCATGTGGTGTTATAATTTGGCGGACACTTGGCGATATATCGCCAGTCTTTTGGTCGCCAAGTGTTGTCGCGAACTTGGCGATAATTTTGTCGATTTATTTATTTATTTATTTTAATCTGGTTTCAATTGGCCACTGTTGGTGATATTTAGAGAGTAAACAATTGAATCACATTAAAACTGCCAATAATGGGAAAATGACATTAAATTGGAGTAAAAGGAAGTCATGTGATGCACACATCAGCTCGTTTTTAAAAGCATTCTGATCACTGTTTCCAAGAAGATATAATGAGCAGGGCCGCTGAGAGCCAAAGCGGACCCCTTATCAGTCGAGCCCCGGTCTCCCCATAAAACATATGAGGCAGTGAGAAGCAAAGGGATGTTCGTGGACTGTTTAAAGTTTCGAGTAAAACACGTTCAAAGTTCCGGTCCTAGGTAGACTTTCATTGATTTGTTTTCCTAAATCATGCTTAGCAGGATTATCTGGGCTACTAACAGATGAGAGGTTCACCTTCATTTGTATTGGTTATTTCCAAATTTTTAATTTTGACACTTATATATTTTTTGCTTCTCCCAGCCTCATATAATACTGTAACGGATTCGGTGCGACTTCCACTTTCTTGAAATGAAGACACAGTTCTTGATAAAAGCACAGGAAATTTATTTACACTATGTACAGGAAAGATCGTCAACAACTGCTAAATTATTCATCAGCAATTAAGCAATTATCACACAACACCGTAAACTCAACGTTTACACGCGTATTTACTTCCAAATACGAAAACAACACAGCGAAATGCCTCGCTATAAACAGAGCAAAAATGCTCTCAGTTCGAAATATCAATCGAAACTAACTGTTTATCCAGCGTAACCGTTTATATAACACCGAAAAGAGAGCTCTCAAAGATTCCAGAAAATGCTACAACGTTCTACAACTACACTTCCATTGATAAAATCAGTGAATGAAATAAGAAAAAAAGAATAGGGGATTGTATACTTTAGCCATATGAAAAGGGGTTGTATATTCATTACGGGAAACTATTTACAGGTTACGTTACTACAATAATTACTATTTACAGGATTTGTAACAATACTTAGTACCTGGACGACCGAGCCTCGCTCGGCTTTAAAAGAATTATTTTTTGTCAAATTGTGTTTTTTTTAAGGTTCAATACTTTTCCAAATATACTTGAAAAGCTTCACGTTTACGAAATATTATGTACTCGACCTTCTTATAACACTAAAGTACCAAACAAAGAAGATTCTGATTGTAATTAAATCAACATTTTGATTTAAACTATCTGTTACGTTTGTTTCCACTATACAATTTTCTTATCAGTAATTAAAATATTTTGACCTTAGTTTTGCTATGGTGAAATCGGTTTTTAATCGAATACTTCCTTTCATACTACGATGCGTTTCACGATTTTATCCCAATCGAGATTTTCTTTTTGAATAAGTACTTTTAGTTTTTACGCCAGAAAATGCTACATACAGTATGATATCCATCAAAACTGATGATCCACAAACCATTCCAACAAATGATAACAACTGTCTTAACAAAACATAAACAATCTCAAGACATACACTTCTTCGAAATAAAATTTAGATGCGTGATTTAAAAAACATGTTAAACTATTTGAAGTGTAAAAAGAAAATAAATAAATAAAATAAAATAAAATAGGATGGTCAAGCAATAGTTTCACTTAAAAAAGAAAAAAAGCCTTACATCGACTTACATAATGCTTTTGAATTTGTTTTCAGCCAAGTGTGTTTGAAATTAGCCAAAGTGGCCAATATTATCCAAGCCTGGCAACAATAAGCAAGTATAAAATTTTAAAGCGAGAAGAGACAAATTTTCATTGTTATGGTTGCAAATCGTCTGCCTGATGCGTCAACTCACAGTTTACTTCAAGGCTTTACTCAATTTGACTTTATATTGAAAAACTGTTTTTTGTAAAAAAAAAAACCCGCGTTTTTACAGAAAAAACACTGATGTAGATGAACTTATAATGGAAAACTACAATTAAAATCCAAAATTTCATCCAAATCGTTAGAGCCGTTTCCGAGATAAGAAATATATATATACCCACAAGAATTGCTCGTTTAAAGATATAAGATGTGCTAATACTCCAATACCTCTGGTTTCCGACTAGGCTGACGATGCCTCTCTACGACCCTGATTATGAAAATATCCAATCAGGCTCATTTGCTATGATTTGTATGGGGGCTCAGCTCCTGCATATTTTTAAACCAATTGTTGGTAATTCTCGTCTTCTCTGTTGCCTGTTTAGAGGCATCCCAAGGTGTTTTTACCGACGAAAAAATAAGGAGGTTCTCAAGTCAACCTGTATATATAATTTTTTATGACCATTGACCACGCATAATTTTTTACAGAATAGTCCGATTTGGATCATTCTTTTTTTTATTGGAAAGAGTATACTCCGAAATCGGTCCCATATAAATTTGAAAAAAAAAAAAAAAATCGTCCCTTAATGGGTAGGAAAAAGGGTGTGATTTGTTGTTCACTCACAGATTGTTTGATACTGAGTTGGATATTATGACAGAAATAAATTATTTTTGAAAAAAAAAAAAAAGAACCGACTAAAAACCTAAGACAAACTGAAAAATAATTGGACACTTACATACGATTTCCTACCCAAACCTATATAAATCAAATTCATTTTACAATTCAGTACAATAATCAACTAAACTAAACACCCAATTATAAAATAAGCACTGATTATAAATACTATACGATGAATTATTTTAATAATTAACTAATTATATACGATCTCTTAATTTTTAATAACCTTTTGAAGTCGGGGCCTCCTATAAACTACTACCTACTAAAAAAAATATATGTATGTGCTCTTTATACTTCTTATAGTCATTTAGTACATACGGCACATGTTTTTCCTTTTAAATATTGCAAATATTTGGATTGCTATTAAAACTCGCAACCAGAAACTTTTCAGGCAATCTGTAAGGCATGTTGAATCTCTATGGGGTTTTAAATCTGCACAAGGCTCGGAGAGTTTTTTTTAATTATTTTTTGTTCGTTTCAAAAGCGTTATGAATTCAAAAACTATTTATTACTATTATATTCTTCCTTTTAGTATTTATGTGTCTGAAATTTTGCATTCGATTTTAAACACTTTCATAAGACAGTGACAACGGCATTTAAATTGACAAAAACAGAATTTAATTCACTTTTTCGTTAGCAAAGAAACCGAACAAAATTAGCTGAGCACTAAAAAACACTGTAATTTCGAAATCCTTCGGTTTACTTACTTTCTTTTTCAATATTCAAATACGTATATTAAGACAATCAAATTGTGGCGTTTTAAAGCGTCCACCTGTAGTATATAAACAATACATATTAAAAATTTAAAAATTATTTCGATTCATTCTACAAATAAATAGTTTCTACAAATTGATGGACAAAACATTATTTAAGCTTTTCCAAACGGATTAGGTTTTAACTAACTTACTGAGCAGAGGTAATAATCCCAAATTACTTTCTAATTCTTAAAACATTTAAGTAATGTTTCGTGATGAACACTCCTAAGGGTATAAGAGGGCAGAAGGAGGGTCACTCAGCCCTTCTAGTGCTCCACATCGATTTTTTAAGGGAAACCAGATGTTATGTCTGTTTTACCTGAAGCACTCTTCCTGATGCGCTCTGGAAGGTATAGATCAAAGTATATGTTTTCTATAGGGGATGTACTCCGTCCCAGCCGCAAGCTAAAAATGAAACTGATTACCCATTGCCAGAAGTCTGTCACACCGCGTTTTCTGTGGTTTCGAAAACTACGGTCAAGTCCGCCGACAAACTAGGATCAGTTATGCCACTGTTTCGGGGAAAAAGTTAAAAAAAAAAAAAAAAAAACAACTGATAATTTATTTTCATGAATAATAATTTAAAAAATGAGATTGAAGCAAAAACTTGCCACCCCTAAAAAATTTGCCGCCCTAGGCAGCTGCCTACTCTGCCTATTGGGAAATTTGGCTCTGGAGCTCCCCCTGGATATTTTCCGAAATTGAAATCCAAGAAACGCAATTGTTGGACACCTTTGATTACGTAAAGGTAAGGGGGATTGTGTTTAGTATACTTCTCCGGAAATTTTCAGAGTTTGAAGTTCCAAAGAGTAAAGAGTAAAAAACAATCGCTCCCTCCTTGAAAATTGTCTGGATCTGCCTTTGTGAACACTGGAAAGATTGACATTTCGCCTTTCTTCCCTATGCTCTTCATACTCTTTAAGCTCATCTCTCGGCATTTCAATCCAAGCAATTATCTCGGTAGCGTCGAATGACGAACAAATGACACGATAAGAGTTTGTCCAGTTTTAGCTTGTCAATACGAGTCAACGAACTCTGCTCATTAATATGGCGAATCAATCAAAGCGACAAAGGAGGAAACTGAGCGGTAGTGATCAGAGGCACGGAAGGGATAGACGTAGAGTTCGCGCGCGAAACAAACGCTGTTCTTAGGCGTTCTTCCAACCGGCTCCCGATAGCTTTTGTGTCGGAAAATGTAACAGGAAGCTGTGCCAAGGGTACATGGAGGATAAGTAACGGGATTACTTACGAGGTTAATGGGGAAAGAATGCTTTTTGACGCTGTTAAAAACAAATCTTTTGTAGCTGGTATTTTTAATAAGGGATTGTTCACGTGTGGATGAAAAATCGAACGGCCATGTTTTTTTTTTTTTCCTGTCACTTAGGGCTCTTGACGACTACGATGTCTTATCATTCAGTCACGTGTTTCAAAAATACTGAAATTAAATGGTACCAGGGCCGTAACCTGACTTTTGTTTCGGAGGGGGTTTCAGCAAACGCATTTTTTGAAACGCTTATATGATCTATCAAATTTGGTTTCATGTGTATTTTATTGATTTTTGTTGCAATAGATCAGAGGTTCCCAACCGGTGGTTCGCGAACCCCCAGGGGTTCGCGAGGTGCAAGAAGGGGGTTCGCGAATATTTCGATGCAATGGCGGATTTTTCCTAGTTTGGTAAAAAATTATAAAATATTCAATTTGCACACATAGTTACTAATTTTTTTTTTTTAATTTGAAAACGCGCCAGACTCTTGTATTAAGCTCAAAAAAAAAAAAAAAAAAAAAAAAAAATCTTTCAGCGGTTTTATAATCTTGGTTAAAAAGAAATTTTCTCATTTTTTTTTTCGATAGACAACAAAAAGAGATATCCTTCCTTCTTTATTGCGAGGCGCCATGCAGAAACGTTGTATTAAGCTGTGGCGGGGGTCACGATGACCTTAAAAAGGCGCCATCGCGTGGAGTCAATCAAACAATATACATAATATACATATGTCGAAAAAAATTAAGAATTCTCAAACAATGCATCATAGGGGTATTATTTCTAATCTGGTTGAAATATAACTCGGGAATTTCCGTCGAATTCAGTCATCGAATAGCAGACATGACAGCAAAAGGCTCCAAACTTAAAATTTATTACTGGATTTTACCCATCTGTTCGTTTTCAAAAATATATAACATCAGCATGCTCATAGTTCTGGAGAAATAGTTGTTAACAGACGTATTTAGAGATACTTTAGAGATGCTTGAAAACAAGTGATTTTGTTTGCAATTGGTTTTGCTACATGAACTTGCTACTCTGTTTGTGAAGTTATAATCGTGTTGGTAATTTTTATAATTTAATAACTTTCTGCTGTTATGGATCGATGGTTGAAAACTGGTAGTTTGGTTGAGCGACAAATGGACAAGCAGTCAATCGATCAACCCTCAACATCAGCAGTAACTTTCGAATCAACACAGGATATTGAAATAGATAGCTGTAATGAACTGCCGCCTCCCCCGACTAAACAGAAACGTGAACTAGGGGAGAAAAAAGGAAAAAAGCGAAAATATGACAGTGACTATTTACAAATGGGCTTTTATTTTACTGGAGAAGAGTCTGAACCTTGACCGCTTTGTCTTCTCTGCAACGAAGTTCTAGCGAACTGCAGTTTGAAACCGTCACTTCTGAGAAGACACCTCGAAACAAAGCATCCGACACACAAGGACAAACCTATCGAATATTTTAAAAGAAAATTGGAATATAATAAAAAGTGTAGCGTCTCTACGTTCCTGTTAGAATCCAACGAAGATAGTAAAATGGCCCTTGAAGCTTCATATCGAGTCAGTTATAGAATTGCAAGATCTGGACAGCCACATACAATTGCAGAAAATTTAATTGGACCGTGTGCTAAAGATATTGCTAAGTGTATTCTGGGAGAAAAGTCAGCAAAAAAAATTGACCTGGTTCCTCTATCAAACAACACAGCATCACGCAGAATTACTGATTTGGCAAGTAATGTGGAGAAAGAACTTGTGAATAGAATAAAAGAGAATAATTTTGCGATCCAGCTTGATGAGTCGACTGATGTAGCAAACGCTGCAATATTACTTGTCTATGTTAGGTATATTTTTAATGATACAATTAAAGAAGATGTACAATTTGCAGAACCTTTGAAAACCAAAACAACTGGAGAAGCAATTTTCGAACTGGTCAACAGTTACTTTGAAGAAAATGGAATAGATTGGTCTTTGTGTGTGGGTGTGTGCACGGATGGTGCAAAATCAATGACAGGAAAATTTGTTGGCTTTGTGGTGCGAGTAAAGAAGATTAACGAGAAAATTGAATGGATTCATTGCTGCATTCATAGACAAGCATTAGCATGTAAGCGTATTCCCGCAGAATTATCCGCTACTTTGAATGATGCGGTAAAAATTGTAAATTTCATAAAATCACGTGTCACAAACTGCCGTCTATTTCACGTGCTTTGTGAGGAATTGAGAAGCCTTCATGTTACTTTACTTCTTCACACAGAAGTTAGATGGCTTTCCCGTGGCAAAATTTTGACACGCTTATTTGAATTGAAGTCAAAAGTCCAAGTATTTTTTGTTGATCATCCATTTCACTTGTCCACTTGCATATTCGATCCTCTTTGGATGCAAAGGCTTGCATATTTAGCTGACATCTTTTCAAAATTAAATGAATTAAATCTATCCTTGCAAGGTGCAGTTGTTAATATTTTCGTTGTATATGATAAAATTGAAGCTATGGTAAAAGAATTGAATTTCTGGATCCAATGCCTGGAAATGGGTGAGTTTTCTTATTTCACTTCTCTTAGTAGTTTTTTATCAGAAAACTGAATGAAACTTGATGAAAGCGTTAAAAGAAATGTATGTGAACATCTGCAACATCTTGAACTAACTTTTGACGAGTATTTTCCTAATAGGCGTAACGTCCCTCTCTCAAACAACTGGATACGCAATCCTTTTGAAGGAAATCCATGCTTAGAGAACACCCTGACATTACCTGAAAAGGAAATGCTCATCGAATTATCCTGTGATAATTCATTGAAAACTACCTTTAAAGAGCTCTCGTTAATTGACTTCTGGCTCAGTGTAAGAAATGACTATACCGTTTTGTCTAAAAAAGCAATTCGAATTTTATTACCATTTTGTACAACATATCTGTGCGAGAAAGGATTTTCCTCCTATACTTATCTCAAAGATAAATACCGAAGCAGATTGAATGCAGAGCCTGATTTAAGGCTCAAACTGTCAGACATTGAACCAAACTTTCAGTTTCTTTGTTCCGTCAAACAGCCACAAATATCGCATTAAGGATTTTTTCCCCAATTTAAAGTATGCTTAAAAAAAATAGTTGGTTTATAAAACTTCTTGTTTATAATTTTTCTTGTAGATGTAGTTTTAACTTTTTACTAATGTTTGCACTTAATGATATTTTACAATTATATTTTTGTTCATTGCAATCAAATGCTGCAAAAAATGGAAAGCAAACATGCTGTTTTTTTATTGTTTCTTACATGTTACTAATTTCAACATCAGGGGGTTCGCGAACTTTTTTGCCTGTTCCAAGGGGTTCGCAAAGAGAAAAAGGTTGGGAACCGCTGCAATAGATTATCTAAATGGAGGGAGGGGATGTTCTGACAGAACGCCATATTGTTACATAATAAATGAATTTCTCGATAACTACCATAAACTACCATAAACGCTTAATGAGTTTGTAAAATTTTTCAGTCATACTAATTTCATTTCACAAAAAAAAATTGAAATAATAATAATAACAACATATTATTTTTGTCACCAAAATATAAAAAATATGAATTTGAATTTTTGGCATCTTGAATTCAAATTATGTTTTTCGCAATCACGAGCGTGTGTGTGTATGTATGTATGTATGTATGCATGTGTATGCGTGTTGTGTATGCAGTGCTGTGTGTGTGTATGTAGGCATATGTGTTTGTGTCTGTGTGCAGGCATGAGTGTGTGTATGTGTGTGTGTAGGAGTGTGTGTTTGTGTCTGTGCGCAGGCATGAGTGTGTGTGTGTGTGTGTGCGTAGTTGTGATGTATGCACGTGTGTGTAGCATATGGATGCAACCTGGAGACGGTTTTCGCAAGAGGAGCAGCATCGTGAGGAGACGGTCGACGGTGGTGCTGGCAGAGGGTGCTGGTGGGAAAATAAAATCATAGGAATTCAAAACAGTCAAATGAGAAGATTAAGCAATCGTGATTGCTCAATAAGTAAATAAATGCATAAAATAAATAATGAAAAGCATTTCTTTGAATGAAAAATTTTGAAGGGGGTTTGGTCTCTATAAATCATCCCCTTGCATACGGCCCTGAATGATACCAAATGGAAACTTAGTGTGCTAGGACGTAACAATAGATACAATTTGTGATGTGAACAAATCTCAATTACGCAATACCAGAAGGGTTTTTTAAAATACTTCTCATATTTAATTCTTTTGTCTGTGTGCTTGTTGAGTTTTGTCGACTAAAACTTTGGGGATGTGCGCCATTTGTTTATGTCACCGTCTTTTAGGATCGAAAATATTTATAACAGCTCTCTTCGTGTCAATGATTTTAAACTTTGACAATTTGCTTGATATTTTCTTCATGTTCTATCTTGTTTACTCAAACTTAAATGTTAGTGTAGCCGGCGATCTACCACTCTAGTTATTCAGTTACTCAACTGATGGCGCGCAACAGATGACGATCTACGACTCTACGAGTTTTGCTTTGTGTGTGGTGTTGGAAAGAAGAAATAAAATGTTTATTTCCAAACAAAATTTCTTCTGGGAATATTCGGCAACGCTTAGCCTAACGACTATGATGCTTTATATTAAGGTACTTTATATTTTTGCTAATGCTGTATAATAACACCCATGAGATTTGTATAGAGAATGAAGAACAAGTAAAAGTTTCACGTCAAGAGGATTTAGATCATGTTATTACTGTTTGACCACGGATTGTATGCAATTCGGCAATCTGCCAAGTAAAGACGATTCCATCTGAATGAATCTAGCAGGGGAGAAGGGAAAATAACGATGGGGTTTTGATGCACGCGTTTTATAATGTCACTAGTGCCTTATTCATTTATTGCATTCTCTAAAATAAAATAAGGGAAAACAAAAATAGTTTCCGTGGAAACAACAAAAATAAAATAAAATATTTTCATTTCGTTCAGGAACGTAAAAGCAAAATGGTAAGCTCAAAACTTTGTTCTGAATAAATAAATCAATTAGTTTTTGCCGTGAGAATATGGATCGAATATACTTTAGATTTAAAAAATGTTGCTGTGAGAAAATTTTCATTTTTACAAAACTAAGGCTAAATAATAGAGAGGCAAAAGTGCACATCTGAAACAAACAAACCAGTTAACATCCCTATAAACTGATAGATGTGTCCATTTCCGCCTATAAACCAGACATTAGCCTTTTCATGTAATCAATGGTCAAACAGTAAGTGGGCAGATAAGTGGGGTATGTCAGTTAATGTAGGGAAAGGTCAAGTGCTACACTTGACTTAGATCATAGAAATAAGCCTACAGGTTATTATTTACAGGGTTCGGTCATTAGACAGGCAGAAAGTGTGTTTAATCTAAGAATTTTAATAAATCAGGGCTTCAAGTTCAGTCAATAGTGCAGCATAGCAAGTAACAAAGCCAACTGAATACTTGAGTTTACAAGTATATCCATTTCAAACAAATGTAAAACGTTTCTTCTGCCCTTATCAGTGCCTGATTACCGCACAGGCCAACTAGGCCTGGGGCCCCATCTTCCTCAGGTGCTCCGATTTTTTAAAAACTTATGCATAGCATTAAAAAATCATGCATTTTTGTGAAAATAATGAAAATTAATGATTTATTAATTGAAAACATACCTCTAAAATATTGTTAAACATTATTTTGCATTGACTTAAGCTGATAGAATAGAGAGGGGGGCCTCCAAAGCAGTGTGGGCCTTGGGCCTCACATTTAGTTAGTCGGGCACTGACCCTTATATAGAAGTTTGGTAAGACCTCATTTGAATTATGCTGTTCAATTTTAGTCTCCTTATCTCAAGCTCAAGAAAGCTATTTCTTTATTGGAAAGGGAGAATGATTCAAAGAAATGATCCTAGGCTAGTGAGGGAACTTTCAGGTTTAGATTATGATACCAGACTTAGAGGTGCCCACCTAGGAGGGGGGGGGCATTTAAATTTTTAGGGGAGATGTTTTGAGCGGTATTTCCCCCATTTTGGGAGGAGATCTTCTCGGTATTTGAGGGGGGGGGGGACTGCGCCCTTGCTCTGGAGCGGGCACCCCTGCCAGATTTAAAACACATAATATGTTTAGTCTGGAGCAAAGGAGAGTCGGAGAGGGGACATGATTCAGTACTTAAAATACACCGCCAGCTCAGTTATTCCATCCGAGGACTGCAGTTTCGTGCTTTTTAGCACTCATCAGCCCGGAATAGGAATCACATGAGCTGGAGGTGAAAAACCTCTTAAGGGTGCCAAGAGAGCCAAACAAACTGGTAGTTAATGCAGAATTAGCAAACCAAATGAGCGACCGCAGCAATGGTGCGGTTCAACTCAAAGATTGATGGTAAAGCAGGGTATTTTGTAGTAAGTTACCGCCCTAAAGCCAGGGCTAAGGCAGAAATACTTAAAATACACCGCCAGCTCAGTTATTCCATCCGAGGTCTGCAGTTTCTTGCTTTTTAGCACTCATCAGCCCGGAATAGGCGGCCCCTTGCCCCCCCTATATGGGCGACCTTGGGGCGGGACAAGTAGTGTGACATAAAACTTTTTTTAAAATAAGACTATGCTCATGGAATATGGCGTGACATGTGACAAAGGAGGGAGAGGGGGGGGATCATGGGTAAAAAATGGTGAAAAGGAAAAGTGTAACGTAATTTGCTGACATCCCCTGATTTTCAAGGACTTAAAAATATGTTCATGATTCACAAAATTGATTATTTCCCTCTTTCATTGTTTTGACCCATTTATTGAGTTTGAAATCAGTTGGAGTGAATTTAAATAAGTCACAATTTAAAAAGCAAGCATATCGTAGCTTGCGTAACGATGTTTATTGTTGCTCGGGAAAAAAGGTTGATTCTGCTGGAAATGGCCGCGCTCAACGATTCATTGGTTTTCAAAACTGCATTTAATGAATGAATGAAGCGTGAAGTAGTGAATTACCTGTACCTTATTCGTAATCTACTGCCGATTTTGGGAATTGTTTTCGGTAGTTCAAGGTCAGGACTGTTCTTGTAGATTAGACAAAGTCTACGCGAGCCTGATAGTTGACACCTTCAATTTCCCTGAAGTTTTCAAGATGTATTAGTATTAATGTCATAAAAAAAGTGAAGCTTCTTTTCTCTCAAATTTGACTTGTTGGCCCATGAGTAGAGGTCAAAAGTTAAGATCGTGAATGGTACTTAATATATGGTCGTTTTGCTCCAAAAGCTATGAGTGACCTATGCGATTTTTTTTTTAAATGTGGATTTTACTTGATACTAGGTACATGTTAGCATAAATAATTTGGTGGCTCAATCTTGGCTTTAAAGGCAAAGGTCAATTGAAAATGCTATTTTTGCAACATTTTTTTGCCTTTTTCCCTTGTTTTTGTGTCCGGATATCTGCTAAAGCCGTGAGTGACCCTCGGAAATAAGCATAGGATAAACTTCTCACCATAGCATTGCACTGAGAAAAAGAGAAAATAACCTGAGTTACTCTTTGCTTTACGGTCTCAAACTTGATGATTTTCAAAAAAAAGAAAAAAAGTCAAGTTTTAGTGTCAATAATTCTGTGCAGGACGAGTCAATAACTTTGTTATGCAGCTATAATTAAGAGTCCATGGTTTAGTTTAAGGGCCAGGTTAGAAACCCATGGCATCTAATGAACTTTTTAAATTGCACGATCTCAAGCTTAATAATTTGAAACAAAAAGAATCAAAGTTTTAGGTCAAAGACCTAAGTTACTGTAAAAGACCTGAGTCAATGATTTTGAGCAGGAGCTGCAATTATACTCTACATGCTGTAGTTTTTAGGTTCTTGTCAGAAACCCATGGGATCGAATCAGCTTTCTTAATTTAAGTGTCTCAAAAATGATTATTCTAATATAAATAATAGCCGTTGATCGAGTAACCCCCGTGTTTCAACAATGAAACTCGCGCCACGGCATGATAATTTGATAATATGTTTTGGTCATGTTTAGCGTGCAGGGAAAGGCTTTATTGTGACGAGGCTGAACTCGATCCGGTAACTTAACTGTTTTACTGGTAAGACTGTGCCATTTCAGGGGAAGGAAGAAACGAAAGCAATTAACGCTACCTACTGGAGTTTAGGGTTAATCTACAGGTGTTAGGGTCGCAATTTCAACTATCAAAATATCCCCAAACAGGCAATTGCTTCGTTCAAATGTAGAAGCAATTTTTACCCGTCATACCATGACGAGCGATTTTCTAGTTTCAGTATATAAGAGCACTGTTTCACGAGTTTACATGCGTGCTACACAAAATTTAATGAACTTCAACTCACAAAAAAACTAGAACGTATCAGCAGCCAAATGTATTTTAAGCTCCCAAAATTTCGTGTTTCCAGTATGATAAAAATTTCTGCAACCTTAACCACAACATGGCAATTCGTCTCACAGTGCTGATCCGCCATTTTGGATCACTATTTTTTGGAGATCCTAGATCCTCAGGATTCGATTCTCGGAAGCTGAAAATTGGCTAATTTATTTGGCCGAAGGTTAATTTTAAACTGACACTTGAC
The DNA here is from genome assembly GCF_026930045.1 of Uloborus diversus. Lineage (NCBI taxonomy): Eukaryota > Metazoa > Arthropoda > Arachnida > Araneae > Uloboridae > Uloborus > Uloborus diversus. Next base: position 151,975,253 of record NC_072738.1, on the reverse strand, counting down.
TTTTTTTTTGAAAATCATCAACTTTGAGATCGTTTAACTGCTAAAGCAGAGAGTAAACCCCGTTATTTTCTGAGTACAGTCGGATCCCGCTACAACGCGATCCGACTTACGCGAAATGGCTATAACGCGAGTTTTTCATGAGTAATGAATTTTTTAATGCGGACACAAATTACTCGCCTGCAACATGCAATTTTTCGGAAAAGAGCGGCGGAGCATTAGAATGGGCTTCGTTGACACTAAATATTGGTTTTGTGAACGGACTTTCATCTCTTTAGCATCACTGAAAGCGGAAGTTCACCCACTGTATTAGTCTAAACAACGCTTTGTTTTAGTTTATACTAATAACCATGCCGATTCTTAACTTTTTTTTTTTCATTTTATACGTGAACGTTGATAAAATATGTTGAACGTTGATAACAGTCTGATCGCGCTGCATAAACCTTCTTCATTTTTTAAATTACAAATATATTTACTATATCGATAAATACAGAAAAAGTCGGTTCTTTGTAAAAGATACTGCAATACATAGTTAATAAATGGTTTCAAACAATATGACGGGTTTTTACAAACGTCTGAAACAATTAGGTATGCTTATAAAAAAATACTAAACATACCTTGTTCCACAACGCGAAATTCCTACTTACGCGAGGTGTCTTGGAACGCATCCCTCGCGTAAGTCGGGACTCGACTGTACTATTCTATGGTGAGTAATTAATCTTATACTTATTTCCGAAAGTCACTCAAGGCTTCTGCAGATATCCGGACACAACTAAGGCAAAAAACGTTGCGAAAATGGCATTTTCAGTTGACTTTTGCCCCCAAAGCCAAGAGTGTGCCACCGCATTATTTATGCTAGCGTGCACCTAGTAACAAGTAGTATCCATATTTAAAAAAAATTGCTTGGGTCACATATTGCTTTTGGAGCAAAACGATAATATATTTAGTACCATATGTCCACGACCTTAAACTTTGACCTCTACTCAGGAGCAAACGAATCAGATTTAAGAAAAAAGAAACTTCACTTTTTCTTGTTATAGTACACAGTCGACCCCCGCTACAACGCAATCCGACTTACGTGAAATGGCTACATAATGCGAATTTTTCACGAGTAACGAATTTTAGAGCTAACACGATTTTTTTTGGAAGGAATTATTGGCTACCAAAATTGATTTTGTGAATGTTATTACATCCCTTTAAGCATCACTAACAGCCAAAGTTCCCACACCAAACTAGTCTACCGCATCAAATAACCACTCAGCATTTTTCATTTATTTATTTTTTTCATTCTAAATATAAAAGTTGATGAAATATAATGGCACCTTAGTGTCACCTTCATCTAAAGTTTGTGAAGATGGGAAGAAAAAGAAAGTTTCTGATGAAAAAATTTAAAAAAAGGCTAAGATTGTCGATATGCTTGAACAACTATAAAACTTCGACGGTAGCGCGACAATAAGTATGAGTGAATAGGGAAGTCTTCGATTTTCCAATTTTATTTTTATATGATAGAGTAACATGTATGAACATCATAGGTGAAAGAATTTTTGCGATACGATAAGTAGTTTTTTTCAAATTAATTTTTAAAGTTCAAGCCATTGTGACGTGAAATGGCACAGGAAGTGACGTCATGCGCTCTTCCACCGCGGGAGAAGAGGAAGGACGTGCAGTTGGCTCCGAAGACGAAACGTAAATCTTACCTCCTCGCATTTAACTCCTCGCGTTTCTGGAACATTAAACCTCTCATCCTCTCGGAAATATTCGAATACCATCATTGATGTTACTTAAGGAAGATTATTAGATTGTGCTTTAACGAATCCGGCCTCCATAGAGTGTTCAAAAGGATTATTGAATTTCTAAAAAATAAAAATATCAGCGCGCTCAAAATGTCCGTTGCGAAAACAAGGGATCTTCGGCGGAAAGCTGCCCATTAGTGCCCTGTGACGTAAGCTCGTGACGTTTCAGAAGAGCGCACTTTTGCGCGTGGATTGTTAAAATTCATTAAAAATCAATCACGGTGTTTTAAAATTCGGCGATGGTGAATTTTTCAGTTCTGAGGGTCAATTAACAATATCCAATAGTCAAAATATGAACATTTAATAGGTTGCAACTTCCCTAATTTCCATACGTACAATTAAAAATCAAAACAAAAAGATATCCGTAAAAGTTCAGAACTTAGTTTCAATATTGAAGCTTGCAGAAGTCTTTTGTAGCAAAGTAAATATTATGAAAATGGAAGCTGCTCTTGTATTGTGGATTAATAAAGAGATCAGGAAGAGGAGATGTTGCCACAAATTGAAACGTTATAAAAGAAAAAGCGAAGCAACCGTATTTAAAAATGTATCGGATAAGAATAACGATTTGATCATGGAGCATAAATCATCACGATCTTCATTTTTTCACTCTTAAATATTGTTACTGAATCTACTGTAAAGAACTATTATAGTGCATCAATTTAATTTTACAACATGCTGTGCGTACCGTATTGTTTTATCTTTTGTCTTTCGTTTCCATTGGTCATTCATTTTGTGCATCTTAAAGTATTTCATGTTGAATAACAGCTTTTTATTTTTTAAATCCAGTAAAAGTTCAATTCTTTATGCAAGAAACTGTAGTGTATGGTTGAGGAATGCTTTAGAGCAGTTTGAGGGGTGTTTATAAGTGTTTAAAAGTATTTGGTATGCTTTAAAAAAATTGTATGTATATATTTTTCCACAACGCGAAATTTCGACTTACGCGAGGAGTCTTGGAACGCATCCCTCGCGTAAGTCGGGACTCGACTGTACTACAAACATAACTTAAAATTTTCTCGAAAATTGTCTAATTAGTATATATTGTAACGAATCCGGTGCGACTTCCAACTTTCTTGAAAGGACGACAAAGTTCTTGATTAAAAACACAGGAAATTTATTTACACTATGTACAGGAAAGATCGTCAACAACTACTAAATTAATCATCAGCAATTAAGCAAATATCACACAACACCGTAAACTCAACGGTTACACACGTATTTACTTCCAAATACGAAAAACAACACAGCGAAATGCCTCGCAATAAACAGAGCTAATACACTCTCAGTACAAATTCTCAATCGAAACTGACTGTTTATCATGCGTAACGGCTTTTTATACACACCGAAAGAGAACTCTCAAATATTCCACAAGATTCCCGAAAAATCGTAGACCGTTATTTTATTTCTTTTCCATTCACAAATTTTATCATTCAGAAATGAGGGGACGTATACTTCAGCCGAATGTATGGGGGCCGTATATTCATTACAAGAAACTATTTACAGGTTACGTTGCTGCAATAATTTTAGATGAAAGATAATTTAGTAAAAGCCTAATTTAGCTAGATTACGACAAATTAATCATAAAAATAACTAATATTTACAGAATTTGTAACAATATGTAATCACAGAAATGTTGTTTTAAAAATTGGTTTAATATGTTATATGACTTCTGATGTTGCTATTGAAATTGTAGTTTTATTGAGGCCAATATAATCTGACTTGGGACATCAGCCGTTTTATTTGCTCTCTTTACTTATTTATTTATTATTGTTATTTTTATTTGCTATCTATTCTTGTTCATTTGGGGCTGTCCACAAAGGGAGCAGGGGTTATGAAATAGTGACAGTTTGTTCCAAGGAGGTGGGAGAGGGCAACAAGAAGTTTGACATCATGCACTTTTTATAAGAATATGTTTATGAAATTATGTGTGACATGTGACACTTCACACCTTCCACCCCCTTGTGACAAAGGGGGCGGAGGAAGGTCCAAAATATTGAAAATAAGTGCAAAATCTTTAATATGGATTGCCCTTTAAGGATAAAATTAGGGGCAAACTTTGACGTAAGTCTAGGTCCTGCAGTTTTTCTTTTTAGTGAATTTTAGCTGAATAAGCGGAACTTCAGACTTAACGAATTTTGAATGAATAATAGGTTTTGAAGAATCTAGGACTCCTACACCATTAAGCCGTGGATTTAAAATTAAGATACTAATAATAATAATAATAATAATAACAATAATATATGCTGCCAACTCCATTTGTGTTTCTTTTAAAGAAGTAAAATGCTAAAGTTTATTTTAACGTTTGACCTTTATTAAAATTATTTATTTTTAATTTGTTTTTCAAGTTAGGGGAACATTAGAGTTCAAAAATAATTTCCATTCTGAACTTCTAAAATTTTTGTATCAAACAATTTTCAATCCACAAACTGAGCGAAGTTTATGTAGTCTGGTTTTGATAAGATGAGGTACGACCTCGAAGAAGTTCATTTTTTCATGAGGAGACTAAGCAGTAAGGGATTGTTACATTTTCAAAGTTGAGTGACCACCGCAATAAGTTTTAGGCAAGTAAATTGGAAAAAAATTACCTTGGTGTAAAAACTTTCGAATGAGACCAATGTGGCAATCCCTGAGGAATTTTCGGCGAAATTTCATCATTACTGAATTTTCATAAGTATAATTATTGAAAATTTTTCTTTTGATGATGACACATATTCTGTCAAGAATACTAAAGCATCGGAACACTAAATGCAGATGTTGAACACAAGCATCGATTTCATTCCATCTGTGTTGAACGAACGCATCGACATTTTTTAATGCATCGACGTCGAATCCTTTTAGTTAGGAAAATATTATTTTTAAATTTTTACTGTAATATGAAACGATCTGATGTGTGCATCACATGACTTCCTTTTACTCCAATTTAATGTCGTTTCCCCATTATTGGCAATTTTAATGTGATTCAATTGTTTACTCTCTAAATATCGCCAACAGTGGCCAAATTGAAACCAAATTTTTATTAAAAAAAGAAAAGAAAAAAAATCGCCAAATTTGTAGCCAAGTTGAAGACAAAACTTGGCGACCAAAAGAATGGCGATATATCGCCAAGTGTCCGACAAATTATAACAACTCGAGTTTACATCGAAATTAACAATGATTTCCACCCATAAAGGGGGGAAAGGACCCCCTTAGGAACATCCGAATGCAACCAAGAGGGAAGGTGCACAACTAGACCCCACTAGGAGCCTACGTACCAAATTTCAACTTTCTAGGACATACCGTTTTTGAGTTATGCGAGATACATACACACATACGTACATACGGACGTCACAAGAAATTTCGTTGTAATTAACTCGCGGGTCGTCAAAATGGATGTTTCGGGTGTCTGTACGTTCCTAGGCATATATCCGCATGTGATCGGGTCGAAAAAAAACTCAACATTCATTCGGGGGTGAGAAAAATGGAAATGAAGGCCGATTTTTGAGTGAAAATTTTTTTGCGAATACAATATTTTCTTTTTTGAAAAAGGGAGTAAAAACTACTAATGTGCATTCTTGGAATGCTCAAATTCTCGGAACGTGATGTCGCAATTATTTGAAAGGTGGGCTCCTTTTCGAGGTCATCTTTTCTGTGGCACAGAAAACGAAATACCTATGCCCGAGTGTAGGTTTGCTTCCTAAGTAGGTAGAAAAAGATTTTTTTTTTTTGTTGATTTGGGATATGTGAGGCTGGTGGTGTTTTCTTTCGCGGTGGAGAAAGATCCATTTAAAGTTCTTGGACTATTGTTATTATTTGGGATAGAACAATCGCAAACAAGTTTAAGCTTCTTACAGCGGAGAATAGAATCACGCGCTTTTAAAAGAATCTGAACCAGAGTTTTTTAAAAATAGTTCTGCTTTTGAGTTGATCTTTTTTCTGAGACGTCTCATTTCGATGTTGATCTTTTGAACGTTAGCCTCGTTTGCATGAATAGTTAACCATTGACGCTTGAAGGACCTGAAAAAAATATTGTTACTGATCCGGTGCGACTTCCAGCTTTCTTGAAAGGACGGCACAGTTCTTGAGAAAACACAGGAGATTTATTTTCGCTATGTACAGGAAAGATCGTTAAAAACTGCTAAATTAATCATCAGCAATTAAGCAAATATCACACAACACCGTAAACTCAACGGTTACACACGTATTTACATCCAAATACGAAAAACAACACAGCGAAATGCTTCGCAATAAACAAAGCTAATACACTCTCAGTACAACTTCTCAATCGAGACTGACTTTTTATGCCGCGGAGGCTATTTATAAATCCTTGAAAAGTTTCCACAATGTTCCATTGAGAAGTTTCGATAACATTCTACTAACATCTCGTACTTTCTTTTTATTCATTCACAAATTTTATCAATGAAAAAATAGGGGGACCGTATACTTCAGTCGAATTCAGGGGGTTGTATATTCATTACAAGAAACTATTTACAGGTTACATTGCTACAATAATTTTAGATGAAAGATAATTTAATAAACGCCAAATTTAGCTACACTACGACAAATTAATCATGAAAATAATTACTATTTACCGAATTTGTAACAATATTTTGCCTTGCTGAGGGTAGTTTTGAAGTTTATGCTTGCAGTAAACAAGGTTGCGGGAGCAGTTTCGACCAGTGTTGTACTGTGAAGCTCTGAGAAGTTGAGCTCCGACTCTGACAATGTTTACCTCTCTTTCGGAAAAAAGGAAGGGAAATTGGCGCTAAATTGAGCTGAGAAACTTTCTTAGCAGTTCTTCAAAAATATTCCAACTAAAATCCGAGCCAATAACACGTGTATTTTTCACTAAAACTCCCCTAAAACAGGTAAACATTGTCAAGGTCACAGCTCAACTAACCAGAGCTGCACTATACTAGCTGCACCCTTGCAGACCGAAAAAAAAAAAAAAAAAAAAAAAAAAAACTGAAATCTCCTGGAACACTTGTCCACACAGTGTTTATCCGAAGACCAAGATTACCGTTGGGATTTTTCGCAAAACCCAAAATTCCCCAGATCTGGACAATAAAATATTGGATCATGTGACAACAGTCTTAAAATTTATTTTTTTTTGGTAATTACTACTATTGTGGCTGGTTTTAAAAACAATAAAGTAAGAAAATATGATAATAACAAGTAACTTTATACAAAAATTTTAAAAACCCTCCACTGAGTCACAAATGTAGAATCAAGAGGGAAAATTGAAAATCTTTTTAAAAGTCACTATCAAAAACAAATTTCAAGTATTTTATTTGATAACGAATAGAAATGGCAAGAGATAAAAATTTTACATCATTTCGTTTTCTTTCCTTGTCTGCCAGCAATGAATTCGGTTACCAATCGCGTGAATAAAACCTTAGCCGTATTTAAGATCTGCTTTAAAAAAATTATAATTCGAATTCTTTATAGCATGGAAGTTCCAAACACAATCTGTCTGACACACAGAAAAAATTACTCTTTGTTGTGATACTAAATTTTTAATTATATTTTTTCTGCAAAAACCGCGAAAACATTTTAGAGGTTTTTAATTAATATCTTCGTTAATTAATGTCATCTGAAGACGTAACCTAGCTAAGAACACTCTCGATCAACTTCCCTTTCGAACAAAAATAAATAAATAAATAAATTGATCCATCTATTCAGGTGCTAGAGAGCCACAGACAGATACACAGATTTTCAGACACGTCAAACGTATAACCCCCTTCCTTTGTGTATCGGGGGTTGAAAACTAAAATTGATTGCTCAATAATTATTTCTTTGGAAAAAAATTCCTTAAAAAATGTTTCAAAATAGCTGTCTGAAAATAGAAAATGTGTTGATGCAATTATACGGACTGGTGGTACCCGCACAGCTTTGCCCGTAATAGAAAAATTAAAAGGTCTTTTGGTTTGCCTGTATATTTACTGTATAATTGCTTGCTTAAAACTACCATTGCGTAAAACCTTGATTTTCTCCAATGCTATTTTTAGCCTACTTTCCCAGTAAAAGTCAGAAAAAGAAGAAAAAAGCATGAAAGAAGGCTTAATGCATCTTAAAAATATCGCGAAAAACAAAAAAAAAAATCAAAAATAAGTAAAATAATTGAATAAATATTGAAAAATTAAAAATTGGAAAGTAGGGTATTGAGATGGGGAAAAATGTCTGTCGGTCTGTCTGTCTGTCCCCCCCTAATAACTTTTGAATGAATAGTCCAATTCAAACAAACTTTCTTTTCTTCGAAAGATCTCGGCGAGTACACCTCATTCCCATATTTCACTTTTTGATTTGAACTATTTTTTGTTCAATTTTGAACAGTTCAAAAAAAACTTAACATTAGCGCCTACGGGGAAATTCAAGGCAATTCCGAACTGAGAGGCGAATTTGCTTCAAACAAACTTTGTAGGAAAAAGCTTTTGATGAAAAACTTGTATATAAAATATCTTTTTGATTTGAACAATTTTCCGTTCAATTTTGAACAGTTCAAATCCCTTAACATTAGCGCCTTCGGGGAAACTGAAAGTCAATGTAGATTCCGTACTTGAAGGCGGATTTACTTCAAACAAATTTTGTTGGAAACAGCTCTTGACGCCAAACTCCAGACTCCGACTCCGAGAATTTAGGGGCACCTGACTCCGACTCGACTCCTGTGCCCGATAATCAATCGGACTCCAACTCCCCGACTTCGAGTCTGACTTCGTGGCTTTGGCAAAAATTTATACTTGGAGGACAGATGACTGACTCCGATTTTTGGATATTCGACTCCGACTCCTTTATCACAAAATGAGATTGACTCCTCAGCTATGGTTTTAACTGTGAACTAATTATTGTTGATATGACTTGTTTTTATTTTCACGCTAAAGTTTTAATTTAGGCATTCAGTTTTCGGCGAATAAACTCGAAGTCATTCATGTTTCTACATAAAGATATACGCAGACGATTTTTTATTATTATTATTTTTTTTTTTTTTTTGACAATGATAATTATTTCTTTTAAGTTGACATTTTATTGTTTTTATTTATTTTAGTAATTGCATTAATTCATTTAAAAAATTATTTTTGGCAACAGGGGAAAAAGAAACGATTTTTTTAATATGATGTATTTATTTCAATAAGCTTATTAATTTTAATTATTATTTTTTCGTTTTGAAAACTGTTAAAGAATTTTTTTAATGGAAAAAAGTGTATTCGCAACTCCAACGAACTATAGGGGGCACTGCAGTCACTGTCTAATGGCGGAATTAAAAACTAAAACAAACGCATGTGGTAACGAAGAAAATGCTAAAAGTGTTGTGATTTTTGTTGTTATGTATGATTTTTTCGCTTTATTCATTTGAAAAGATTTTTCAAAGTCTTTTGGTTATTCTGACCCATATAGAAAGAGATTAGAAACCAAAAAAGTATTACGAAAGTAAACAATTAATGCAGAACACACAGTAAGTTGTTCTGAAGCAGCCATTTTCACGATGTTGAATTCGGAATTCATAAATTTTTGGTTCGCTTCGAACGGCATTTTCATTTTGTACCGTTTTTTCTATACATTAGTACATATTAAGTTCAGTTTCGTGACATTTCCGGCATTTGTTGACATTTTTGTCACATACGTGGCAGACTGTCAAGAGTAACGTTTAACACTAGATAATTTATTTCTATGACTATATGATTGGATATCCAAAGAAATCATGCATTTAATTCATTCGTCATGGAAATGATTTACCTGATATGCGAAATCTTGTCAAGATACATTATTCTTTCACACAATTTTAGAACCATAACCTTATAAACAGATTTTTGGCGAACTTTTATTTTTTATTGTTCAAATTCTTAACGTTCTTTCTGGATTTTTCAATCTGTTCTGCGATAAATATTTTCAAGAAAATTTATTTGCATACTTTCTATTTCAGTAGGATACTGTAGTAACAAAGGTTATTTAAATCATTTATGTGGAATTAGGTTAAGGAAAAGTGTCCAGTCAATGTTGTTCAGTTCGTTTTTTTTTTCATCGAATTGAAAAACTGATATTTATTCAAATTCACTCAGAACAAAATAAATAAAATATGTACTCACAGTTTATATATGGTGGTAGTTTTCTTTTCAGTTGATTGGCCATTATTTCTTTTTACTTATCGAATTCTGTAATCTTACTATCATTTTATTCCACTCATGATAAAAATTAAAAATGGTTTAACTAAAAACGCGAAATCTCGCCAAGGCTATTTTGCTCGCACAATTCCAAAACTATAACCCTAAACAAATTTGGTGAAACCTTTCAGCTGAGAATAAAAGGAATAAAGTAAATTCTTTCTCGGTTATTCATTTTGTTCTACGATAATAAATTCAAGAAAATATTTTGCATACTGTCCATTCCAACTAAATGCTGCTGTAAAATATGATTAGTTAAATGAATTTAAGATTAAAAAAAAACTCATATTCTTACAAATTCATACAAAACAATAAAAAAATTTTACCTGGTATAACGTTATCCAATTTTGTTAATCCAGAGTTTTCTTGTTTACGCTTCCACCATTTAATACTTTTTTGAAAGAAATAAGGAAAACTAACATTATTTTGAGAAGCTCGAGAATACTACTAAGGGACGAATTAATTTCTGTTGTTGAAGGTGTTCTTAGACATGTTGAATGCGTTACTCAGAACAAACTGACCGCGTTTACGTCAACAGATACACGTGGAGCGCAACGTGGCAATGTTTTAGTTGCATTCGCAGTTTTATAAATCACCGCAAGGTAGCGTATTCGAGCGCTGGAGTTCCGAATTAGCTGCTTTGTTTGAAAGGTGATTTTTTTTTTAAAGATGAGTGAGGAATATTTTATTCCTAGAAATCAGCTTATGATATTAAAAAAATATGTTTGAAACAATTTGCGATTTTTGCTATTTTTGAGAATATTGATCAGGTAGTAGAAAGTAGTATGGGTATATGGGAAAGTAGGCTCGTTTAGTTCTGGACAGAACTTCTTGTTTTTAGGTTGTGTCACTTTCCTTGCCGATGCGATGTGTTATATAATATATGTCCTTTAGGGTAATTCAAAAAAACTTTTTTTCAGCTAGAGTCCAGGACACCCCCATTTTTTTTTTTTTTTTTTTTTTTTTTTTTTACACTTACTAATAGTATTATGCTGTAGAAGTTTTAGCTTCTTACTCAAATTTTAAGAGGGTGCTTAGTGACCCCTCACTTTAACAGTAGCCGTAGCATAGAAAATGCCACAAATTTTGAAATATTTAATTTCCCCAACTGTGTTTTTGTAAATAATTATTTTATTGAAATGTATATGCGTGTTACTAGTTAATATTATAATATGTACCATTGTTTTTTCAGTTCAATGTATTTTTTAACCCCCCCCCCCTCTCCATACTGATGAAATTTGGGGGAGGGGGTTGAGCGCCCTCTTTCAGTTGAAATAGGAAGCTAAAATTCTTCCAGTGTATTACTATCAACAAGTAGTTTTTATCCAGTAATCCAGTAGTTTTTATCCAGTCCAACAAGTAGTTATTTATTCCAGTGTATTACGAATCGCTGGTATTACGATCCGCAAGTCCAGGGCCGGCTCTAGCAGTTCTGCCGCCTTAGGCGGTTGTGACAAGTGCCCCCTCCCCCTTTGAAAAAATAATAATAAAGTAATAATGATAATATAAAATAATAATATATTAATAAAATAGAAATAATAATAAAGTGCTTAAAATTAAAGTGAGTTTCTAGTTAAATTCCAAATTAGGTTTAGCATATCCAAGCACTGGTCTTATGGAACTGAAACGGAAATTAATCTTTTCAAAATACTTTTAAATCACGCAATTTGCTGCCTCCAAAATTAAATTAGATTTCAAGTTAAATTCCGAACTTTGCTTTGCATGTAGGTACACACTCGAAATTATTTTTTTTAGTATTGAAGCAGTGAATCTTTTGGCGCTGAAACAGATGTTCATACTTTAAAAAAATGTTTCAAATTCGAAATTCGAACTGCCGCCCTAGGCGGTTGCCTAGGTTGCCTACCCCAGGAATCAGGCCTGTACAAGTCTGAAAATATTGAGGGGTGTCCTTGTTATCTGGGAGAAGCTTTTTTTTTTTTTTTTTTTTTTTTTTTGAACCACCCTAATTCAACGGTTGCTCCATCACTGTTTTTCCAAAATATGACAGAGGACGATCGTAAATTCCCGGAAAACTTCAAAAACAATGTTTTTTTTTTTTTTTTTTAAATGCTGTATACAAATGTCACCATACCATTACAGTTAATTTTTAGTCGAATGTGCTCTTTTTTTTTATTTTGTTTTTACTTTAACGGCCCAGTGTGCGGTCATTTATACAGTGTCTGTAATCCAGTTATTTTGTTGCCATCTTCAAAACGTTATTTCCTTGGAAAGCAGTTAAAAGTGATTTCTGTGGAAGTGATTTAATTAAGACATTTAAGAAGATCATTGCTCTCGAAAGAATGAGGAAAAGGTCGCGAATTTCCGCAAATGCGGGCAGCCATTCTCGCTAGGAAACCAGACGATAGTGCAATAATGCAAAAAATCTAAATTAGTGGCAATCAAAAGAGCATTTAAAACATGGTTTTGGAAGCATAAATTACACTACGCGACCAAAAAGAAACCTTCAAACTGCTTCTGATACTTTTCTTGCTGATTCTAAAGTAAAACACCCCCCTGAATTCATAAATGACCACCGTTCTCCCCACTCCTCCGCATTTTTCAAAAATTGTTTTCCTCACCATCCCCCTCCCCGTTTTTTTTTTTTTTTTTTTTTTTTCTGTTTTGCTGTTTCTTATAGACATTATTTTTGTTGGGAGGTAAGGGAGCATTTATAAACCATTAACATTCTTTTAAGGCGCTAGAGAAGTGAAAAGTTCAAAAGCATGAACATTTGGAGCAAGTTGAGAGATTCATGGGGGTATTTCTCCCTAAAATATTTTATGAATCATTAAAAACGACCTTTTGTTTTTATTTTTAGAGGTTTGTTATATATATATATATATATATATATATATATATATATATATATATATATATATATATATATATATATATATATATATATGTTACGGCCAAAGCCCGAAGTCCGACCAGTTCGCGAACTGGCTGGCCAATTCGTGAATTGACCAAGAGGTTTGGCCAAAGCCCGAAATACTTGCAATTAATATTGCATTTTCTACTTTGGCTAGCCATTTCGCGAAGTGGCCAGAAATTCTTGGCCAAAGTCCGAAATGATTACGAGTCGAGTCCCTTGTCAAATCGAGTCCCTTGTCAGTTTCGCCACCAGGCCCGCCTCCCTCTATAAAACCAGTCAAATTTATAGTACTTAAATACAGAGTCGGATCCCTAGTTTCCCACTAGGCTGATATGATGTCATCTCGTTGGGCTTGGAGGGTGCAACCATGTCCCTGTGAAGGTCGTGACAATAGATATTCTAAACGTCGACCTCGTTTTCCTTGGCGTTAGTTCTTCGACTGAGCTATGAGTATGTATTTCTGATATTTTCACCACTTCTATATGTGAATACTTTCAGTTGAAATTACATGCGATCGCTAATAAAGTGTCATTCAAGTATTGTGTAGGCATTTTTTTATTCATTTTGTACCTCCCCCCCACCTTGTGAGAAAAAATAAGCATGCGCTATACCCCTTCCCTTTTTGTTTATATAAGATTGTATGCCATATTGTGCGTCACAGGATGCTCTTTTCCCACGTTTTTTGTTGTTCATTATTTAATGCTTACCCAAGAATTTTTGTGACCCCACTTCCCTTGTCAGAGAAAATAAGCAGCCCTTAGTCTCCCCTTTCTGCCTACATAATACTTGACCGGTCCCAGCTAAGGTTAAGCCTAAGGCTGTGTTTCTCAACCTTTCAGTGTGTGTAACACAAATTTTAAATATAATTTTCATTCTGAAACCAAACCTAATCACAAGTAAGGAATTTAGCGTGTGCTCCCCTCCCCAGAATTCCATTTAAAATCGGTTCGATTTAAAATCCCTCTGAATCCCGAATTTCTACAAAACCACATCTCAGAGAAAATCTCCAAGCCAAAATCAGTCATGACTAAAAAATTAGCTATAAAGTAGTGATGAAAATCCAAATATAGCAACTTAATCTTCGGCAACACACGTTTTGGAAAGGACTTATTGCACGAATAATATGAACTTGTTTCCATTTAGAAATTAATTAAATAATCATGTCTGATTCTTTTTCTTGAAATATGCTTTATTGGAAGCAGAAAGTTTAAAATTTGAGAAGCTGCAAATGTTTTTTTTTTTTTCTTTCTGCTTTCATTTGTGTAGAATTGACAATTAAAAAACGAGATAGCAAAGATTTGAAATTTAGCATGTTTTGCGCTGAGTCCATGCGATTAGTCTGTACTCACAGTCTATTCACACCGTCGCGTTGGTGCGACAAGCCATTTCGAAAAGTATGAGAGTACTTTTATTAATTACAAGCTATACCCGCATGACGATTCCCGTACTAAGAATTTAAAGGAAGGTTCTTAAATAAATCAAAATCCCCCCACCCTCCCATCTCTGATGCAAAATAATCATTTTCTTATACTGAAATGCGTATATTCTTTAAGAAAATCTATTAAAAAAAATCTGCTATTGTAAAATATTTTGCTACATGAAAAAGACATTAAAGTTCATAAAAAGTTGCTTTAAAATGTAAAATAATTAATAGAACTCTGTAGTTTTTTCTCCAAACTCGCCAAGTTACCACGCTTCGTTATCCAATCGATTTGCGAGCGAAGCGAACTCCGGTCGATTAGCGATATAACCTTTCTTACGAAAGCGTTTAAAGGATAATCCCGCTCTCTCGCCTTCCTCGCAGAGAAGGTAAATAAAAACACATAAGGAAAATCTCGCTTATCCATCCCCGGTAGAAGAAAAAAGAATTTAGCTCAAATATACGCAACGTAAATTATATAAATGAATTCCGCATCCTCAAGAAGAAAAAGTTTTGAATTAAAACTTCGCATTGCAAATACAGTAAGACGAAGAGAAAACCAACTAAAATACACGCAATCAATTCAGCCTTAAAATAAATGCAGTAAAATATGCGTGAAAACGTTCGAAAAAAAAAAAAAAAAGAATTAAAATAAATACTATGACAGTAAGAACAACCTTTCCTAAATGTAAGGAAAATATGCTTAATTTTCTAGATTGCTTTCTCTTCCGAAATATTGATTTAACAAAATTTGGACTGTTTTACAAAGGAAAAAACAATGCTAAGAGAAAATTAAAATAAATATAATGACATTTATGTATAAAGTATTAATAAGGACATGTTGTAGGGGAAGTTTGACAAAAAGCGGCATTAAAGAAATGTCTTTAAATAATTTTAAAAACACAACTATTTTCGCTTTTTATTTGTTTTAATGAGCCTTTATTATGGAGGCTTTCCAAAATAATTTAAAATTTTTTGAAGCGATATTTTTTGGTACAATGTGATCCAGGATCTTTAAAATTAAGTCTACGGAGCAGAAAAAGACTGTCGATCGTCCTTAATTTCATTTACCTTTGCATTCGCACACGTTACACAACGCATTTATTTAAGATATAATTCGCTCACTTGAAGGGCGCAAATGTACTTCTTTACGCTATCACGTTGTTACATCATGTACTTTCACTGAATAATATCTATTATGGCTTAAATACGAAAAGAATAACACGAGATATTTTTATGCATTTCAAGCTTTTCAACAAAGAGGTATCACATATATTTGAACTCGTTTTTGAAGCAAGTGTACTTTAGAAAAAAATAGTACATCGAAGTACTCATTTCAAAATACTTCATTTTTTAAATTGTGTAAAATAGTCTGCTCCTCATTTCTTTTTTCGTACTTTGGCCGATCGTCCATAGCCACTTCGCGAATAGGGAAGTATTCGATTTTCTAATTTTATTTTTATTTGATAGAGTAACATACATGAACATCATCTGCGAAAAAATTTTTACGATACGACTAATACTTTTTTTTAAAATAATTTTTTTAAGTTCACGCGCGAGTGACGTCATTTGCTTGTAAGTCCTTTGACTGACGTCACTGCCGCGCTGCGAGGCGGCGGGGTTGGCTAAGACAAAGAAGTGCTTGGCGATCTTTGGGGGAAGGTGCGGGAAAACAAGAGCCTTCTAACAGCAGCGAGCTTAAAAGGCTAGTGAAAATCCTTTGCTGTCTGTAGGGTTTAATGCATTCTGCGATTGTTTTTAATTTGATTTTCTTTGTCATGGCTAGTAAAATCAATTACAAGTATTGCTTCGTTCCTGGATGCGTATCTACATCTAAAAAAACTCCTCACAAGCGATTTGTTATTGTTCCGTCCCAGCAGGATCTTCGAAAGAAGTGTTTTCAAGGGTGTTTATTAATTAAAATTTGAAAATGAAAATTTGCACTTTATTTTGATTAAAAACTGTGTCAAGTGAGAAATACAGTTTGAAATATATGTTCACAACTGTTCATAAATAAATGTTTAATAAGCATATGAGATATTTTTAAAAAAATGCAAGTAAACAAAGGAATTTAAACCCTGCACAATAAACTTAAATAAAAAGTAATAGATGCATTACTATTTCCATTTCAATAACAATGCAAAAACTATTAATACTTTCTTTTTAACATTCAAACTATCTTGAAATTTTAACTATTACAAATTGATAATTTAAAAATACATTTTCAGTTTATCACCAGAAGCGTTTCTATATATACAAGACCTTTCTCACCTGCAAAAAGGTACTTATTTTATGAAATGAACACCATTTTCAAATTTATTATTTTTATCAAAAGAGCAAAAGAATATATTTTTCCTTTTTTTGCTAAGTTGCACAAAAACTCAAGGATAATTAACATGTATTAGTGGATTTAAAACAATTTTCCACAAAACAAAAAGCAGATCAGCTTTTATTGCCAACAAAGCGAAAAATTTTCATGCAAAAACTGCTCTAAAACTTAGTACTGGAATCACTTGCAGTAGGGTTGTTACAAAATGCGCGCCTCATTAAAAGCCGCCAAGTAAGAACTAGAATAGCGCTCTTACATTGTAATTTATATATTAAATTAAAAAAAACCATCGACACACAAATGGAAATGATCAATCTTGATAAGGGAAACTAATGCGAATAATATGAACTGCAAACATAGACGGATATGTACGTACAATTTTAAAGAATAACAATGGTGAAACTTTGTTGTCTCACTCCCCGTACTTCTAGGACATTAAATCTCTCGTCCTTTCGAAAAAAGTCAAACACCATGAATGACTTTACTTGAGGAAGGTTATTGGATTGACCTTTCGTGAATCCTAGCCGAATGATGGAAAAAATGCTAGTTAAATGCTTTAAAAAGGCTGAAAAAGACAGTGCTATTCACCTCCTGGTAGGCGCAACACGGCATGGAAATGGAGCTCGGATCGGAACAGGGAAATGACGTCAGCTGCTGACGTTTTAGGCCACACCTCTTTTTTGCGCATCGCTCTTTAAAAAATTCATAAAAAATCAATCGTTGGTTTTAAAAATCCGGCCATGGTGAATTTTTGTGTTTTGTAAGCCTGTCAACATTGTGCAATAGTTAAAATTGGAATATTTGATAGGTTGATACTTCCCTATTGGCCGGCCAAAGCCCGAAATGAAGAAAATTTCGGGCTTCGGCCGGTAAGTTTTCAGCAATGTTGGCCAGTTCGCGAATTGGCTGGCCAATTCGCGAACTGTCCGATTTCGGGCTTTGGCCGTAACATATATATTTTTTTCCATTTCTCGGTTTCGAACCAGAGTATCGGACTCACTTCTATGAGTCCCGTGTCCGAAAAAATATCATGTTAAAAATACTTTTAGAAAATCTTGTAAACGTCGCATGTTGCATACAAGACGCATCGCATAGCTTCAGTAAAGAAACTTCCCGTTTTATTTATATTTATTTAAGTTACATTCACTACAGATGTAATTGACTCGATTATTTCAGAAAGGGCATAAGGCACATTGTTTTTCAAAATTAAGTTAGCTGTGGTTTTACCATATTTTCATATTTTCATGTAAAGAAATTGACTAGTGTAGATGGGAAGTAGATCCTTGTACAATAAGGCATTTTGTTTAGGGACCACAATTTTCATTTAGTGCAGAAAAGGCATAAATCACGGACTTCTTACGCCGCTTCTGTTCTCAACGCGAATCGGATAATAGTACAATACATTATGGATACGCGGCATGATTATAGAAGAATTAGATTTTTTGGCGTAATGAAGCAAAAACAAGTAACGTCTTCACTCAAGCGATACCACGTTAGAGGCGCACCCTCATTTGGGGGGAGGGAGCAGGGGAGGATAATTGCCTCCACTGGTTGTGAAATATTAATTCTTTTAATGTAAGTAGGCGTGGTTTTTGTTGCTTTTCGGAAAAAAAATTGTATTGAATTTACCCTCATCTCCCCTCTCCGGAAAATTAAAACTCACGGACATGGGTAGAGGTAAGGCAGAAATTTCACAGGAATGAGAGTGCTGTAAAAAAATTGCTTTCAGTGACGTATACGCTAGTTAAAAGTAAGAAAAATACTCTAGTGAGAGTTTTTCTAGGTTTAACAACGCTGGAAAAACTTAAGAATATTTCTCATTACTTTCCTCTGAGCAGACGTTTGTTTATCCTCTGCGACAGGGATTTTGGGACACAAAACGAATGCTTAACAAATGTGAGATATTATTACCGTGTGAAATTCCCTGTTTTATGAGTGAAATTACTAGATAACAAGGCTCCCCCCCCCACGAATTGAGAGTACCCGCAAAAACGAAAAAAAAAAAAAAGACTCTCTGAAACAGTGATTTCCCACTTGGACCGAGGTTAGCCACCTCCCCCTCCCTGTTCCAGTTCTCGAGTTCTAGATCCGCCACTGGTTTTACGCAATACATTTACGCTTTATTTCCGTAATTTTAAACTTTGGCTTTTAATTGTGATTTAAAAATCATGCAGGTAAACTTTATAAAATTGCTACTTAATAATATGATACGTAATTATTCATTATATTCGAATATATTACAACTAAAAGTCAAACCTTAAAATCTCAGAAATAAAGGGCAAATATATACGTAACAATTTCTCATTTATGGAAATGGCTTGAACAACATATAAATCATGAACTAATAGACAGATTTTTTTTTTGAAAAAAAAAAAAAAAAAAAAAAAAATTGGGAGGGAGCTCTTGACGAAGAAAATGTAACAGAAATTTTTTTTAAATTACGCTATTTTTTGAGAAATTAAAGTTCTTGTTATACATTTGTTTTACTTTCCATATGTCAACATTTATTGTGCATAATAAAAAAAATGTCTGTACTTTGTGTATTCTGCAGTTCTTTCAAACAATGTTCAAAATTTAAGATCAAAAAAATCCTCATTTTAAAGTATAATTTATATGTTACGTGTTTATACACTATTAAAAGACTCCGACTAATTCTAACTAAAACACTGTTTTAGACATACTTTTTCATAAATTAAGTGCATTTAAGCTTCTGAAATCGTGTGGTGATGGGGAGAAATGAATAATTACTCTACATTCCAAAACTGCATTCACTAGCAACAAAAACGAATAAAAATAAGAAACCTCGCCCCCCCTTAAATATATAGTTTTTTAATTTTGTTGTATGTGATAAGTAAAGCATATTTTACTCTCTGACAATACAAGTTATGAAAGTGCGGTATATTTGTTTCTCTTTATGAACGCTTTCCCTAGTGCTCCACATTGAATATCATTGCTTTCTTTGGTAGACTTTTCCTCTTCCCCTTCCCTTATCCGCTTCTGTTCGCGACAAGTTTGCAGCTTTCGGCGTCTCACCTTTCTTCTATCCTCCTTGATAGACCTGATAGACCCCAACCGGCTCCCTCTTTATTTAAGTTCCTACGTCACTGCTTCGTAATCTTCACAATGCTGCCACCCTAACTGTTGTTGCTTGTGGTGCAGGGGCGTGCACAGAGTAGGAGAAGGGACACCTGTTGGCTCGGGCCCGAGTCTAAAGGGCGCCCAAGTTTTTAAAAATTAGTTGTGAAATATACGGGTAAACAATATATGGAGGGGCTCCCGTAAAAGTCGGGCTCCTACATTTCTGTGCACGCCAGTGTTGTGGTGGTACATATTATGTACTGCAGGGCTTTTAATGTTTGGAGTCGGTACGGTGTTCCGTTTAATGTTTCTTTTGCAGGTGCACGTATTTTGATTCAGGACTTAGCATCACTGATTGTGTTTTATAGTAATAAACAAGTTCTATTAAATAAGTACTTGACTTTGTATGCATGACGAACACATGTAGGGCTTTTCCAGACTTGTGGTTCTATGAAAAGTGCTCAGAAAAGTGATGTTTTTAGAAGAGAATGCGAGATTTCGCTGAGATTTTTTATGAGGAGTCTCGAGGCTTAAAATTAAGAAAATATGTCTAAAAGGAAAAAACATGTACATTAAATGAATTGTTCATCATTCCCTTACACCATTTCCAAATTAAAAACTTCCAAAAGATTTCGTTTTTGAAGCCCCAAAAATATTTGCGAAATGCAAAAATGTGATGTTTAAATGGAGGAAAAACGAACCTCAGGAAGATTGTCGAAGAGCTTTAACTGTAACTTTCGCTGCCGTGCGCGCTAACTAGGTTTTAGTTTTGAAACGTGCGTTAATTAAAAGAAAGGATTACATTAATGTTTGTGCTAGATTTCTGTCAACGAATGATATCACTCAATGAAGATGTATATGAGGTAAATTTTTGATGATAAATTCCTTCATTCATTTGAAACTCGTTACTATGCGGTGGTTTTTCTTCAAGAATCTACAGGAATATCAACTTTTGTCTGTTATTGAATTTTTGAAGAACACAATTTTTGCTTTGAATGAGTTTACTCGACAATTGTATAAAATGATTTTTTTTTTAATATTCAGAAGTACATTATTATTCTTTATTGTTTTCGTAGAGAGGACGATTATTCATTGCGTTCGACACGACCCACGACAATCGCCGCCGACGAAAACTACTCGATCATCATGACCGGCCGACAGGATGTTGCCCCTATTTCTTCTGTCAAGGCAGAAAGTGTTCACAAAAACGTTCATAATTTCCAGGTAAATTTACTCACCTCAGTACCAACTGTTTTAATGATGATAATTACTTAAATGCATGCTGGCTTGAATTGACCCCGGGCATCTGCGCAATTTAAATAATATAACCAGACGTCCCGCTTTTTGTCTTACTGCCCCGCTGTGGGAATGTCCCGCCAAAGTGTCCCGCTTTGTCGAAGAAGTCCCGCTTTTTTTGTTTAAATTCTGTCACACAAGAAATATAACGTACAATCTAGATTTTTTAAACGCTTTTGGGGCATTACACGGTATTTTTGACATTTATGTAGAGTTCGTAACGTGACCTTTTTTGCCATAACTTTTTAATTTACTGTTTGATTAGCATATTTTATTTTGATCTTTTCCTACAAACACACCATTGCAAATCAAACGGTAAATTAAAAAGTTATGGCAAAAAAAGGTCACGTTACGGACTCTACATAATGTCAAAAATACCGTGGAATGCCCCTTTTTCGATTTTTCGCTGTCAGTAAACGTACGAACAACATGTAAAATGTTATTCTTTAATGTTTAATACTCTGAACTACCTCCTGATTAATAAATTTGTTGTGTGATGCAATATTCTTTACATCAAAACTATTAGGTTATTTTCAACTTGAGTTCTTTATTGGTACATTTGAGTTATTTCTTGGCATTTTTCTGTTACGTAAAATATTAAGCCTGTGGGAAAAAAAAACTACTCTACACTCCCCCCTCCCCATCATGTGTCCTGATTTTTACCTTGAAAAGGAAAACAAAACAATCAGTGATTTTTTATTTCTTTAGGGCCAGGAAGATGTATTTCGAAGAGAAGATTTACTGAAACAAGCCAGGCGTTCTGGGCAAACATCCAAGTCTTCTAGGCCCCCAATGGAGATTTATAGCCCCCGTAGTAAGTTGAAAATTTCAGTTTATGTCTGCACATTACGGTTGGACGATATCAGACAACATGTGATTAGGGTTGCCAATCGTTCTGGACTTTTAGGGACTGTCCCACATTTTGAGACTTTGTCTTGCGTATGGCAAAAGTCTTGTGCCGAGAGTAACTGATTACTGTTGTTAAAAAATTTGGGGAGGGGTGGAGGGATGCAATGTTCTGTGTGTTTATATTGTGCTGTCTTCCACAGTGCAAAGAAACTATCATACATTATTATACTGTAAGGCCACAACATCCCCCTACGCATGAACTGAATCTCAGAGCATCAATACTTCTACTTTTGATTATATTTAGTTTTTCTTAATTTTAAAATTTTCATTAGTTAAGCTTTGGCAGCTTTGAAGGTAATGATTATTGAATTCAAAACAAAACTTTTTTAAATAAAATGGTGGCATGAAATACGTTTCGTTCAATTACCTCTCAGTTGCTTGTGGCTATATGTTCAAAACGGTTCTGCAGCATCGAGTTTCATAATAGACAAACACTTTAAAAGAACTGTTAATCTCTTCAGCACAGTTTTGTATCCAGACAAGATATATGTGTATTTTTTTATAATTTTCTTTCTTTTGCATTTCTTCACACACATTAGTCACCAGAGGTTTTGGAGGTTAACTGAAAACAAGGTTAGAAACAACATGCTAATGAGCAAGCTGACACTGAACAACTTGCTTATGGCATCGAGAACCAAGAACCCAAATTTCGAGAGCCAAGAGCCCATAGTTTGGACCTAATTTGTTAGGAAATGCAGATTTTAAAAAGAATTTGGAATGATCCATGGGAATACATAATGGTTCTGATTCTTCTTACAACTCCGTTTTACAACTATTAGTGCAAAATTATTAACATTTGTAGTAGAGATGCACCAAATACCATATTTTGCGGAACAGTGAAGAGTTGGTCAAATTTTAAACCAAATATAGGTGGGCTACCGAATATTTTGTTAAAATTTTTCAACTGTAATATTTGAATTTTGTGCCAATTTAATATAGAAAATGCTTTTTTTTTTTAATTTTATGAAATGAAATGCAAAAACAAATTAATATAGTAAATGCCTAGTTTGGTTTACCTGCAATTCTGCATAAATGGATATAATTAACTTCTTTCCTGATGTGATTTGGTATAAAATTACAATCATGGTAACATATTACATTCTAAATAAAGAATATGCATGCATTTAACTGGCCGTCAAAAACAAACCAAAATCGCTTAAAATTACAAGTTAATCAAGTGACTTTCTGCTAGGTGTCTTAGTCTCTTTTGTAACTGATGAAGAATTTTAGCATTAAAATTAAGGAATGATGTTTCAAACTTGCCAGATATTTTTTTTTTTTTTTGTCTTTCAAAAGCAAAGAATTATTAAACTTTGATTACAATGATTCATTTTAATTAGGTTTTATTTAAACAATATTTCATATGGTGTAAAATGGGTTTTCAACTTGTAAGTGTTTGAGTGGCACAGCTAAAAGTAAAGGCTCAGTGGCAGGCCGTCCAATGAAAAAAAACTGAGGTTGTCAGTTTGCAACCACCAAAAATGGCGCAGACCTCAAGCTCTGTCGGTCAGAGGATTTGGCATATAAAATGCATCTGAATTTTGGAAGTGTGCCTGCCTTATATTCTGTAGTCAACAACTTTTATAACAGATATGAATTTTCTGAAAAACAATTTTTTTTGAAGAGTCTTTTTAAAAATTAAAGTACTGCAAAACTTAATTTTCAAATATTTTATTTTTATTTAAAGCTGCACATTTTATATGAAAATT
The DNA here is from genome assembly GCF_026930045.1 of Uloborus diversus. NCBI lineage: Eukaryota > Metazoa > Arthropoda > Arachnida > Araneae > Uloboridae > Uloborus > Uloborus diversus. Next base: position 151,951,718 of record NC_072738.1, on the reverse strand, counting down.
TAGCAGTTAATAATAAGTAGTAACCTGTTGACTATATATTTATTATTTCTTAACTTTATGAGGTTTTTGTTTTGTTTCTGGTTACTGTGTCATATTTATATGATTTGGAAACTATTAGATTAATGTAATGTGTCATAAGATTTAAGACATATTGAAAAGCAACAAGGTTTAAATTTAACATGTAATTATCTTTTCTCACATTAAAATTACTTTGAATGTGATTAAATTAGTAAAAAGCAGTTTGAATTAATTTTGTACTATGGTTATTATGCAGCACCTTTCATTCATTATAATAAAAAAAATTATCAATTTTTGAACATTTGAATTTGTTTGGTGTTCAGTTGCTGAATGTTAAAGAGTTCGGCCAAACTGATTATTCGGTTTGTCTGCCAAATATGCAGTATACCGAATGTTGAGTGCTTCTCGAACTTGTACCACATAACAAAGTCACATTTATCCTGAAGTCTTCACTTTGTAAATAAATTGTGTTAAGTTTTGAATTAATTTATATTTTGTAACAGAAATCATATTTTTTTTTTTAGAGATAATCACCAAAAATGGATCAAAAGTGCATTTTGCGGAGGGCAATGTCATCAAGAAAAGTTCTCCCCCTCCATCAAATTCACTACCTGTCGAGCTTAAAAGTGCTTTGAAGCGTTCCAAAAGTTTTACTGCTAATGAACCAAATGAATTGGATGTTATAGGATTTGAAAAAGATGCTTTCCCTGTTGAATTTCAAGGCTTAATTCGTAGAGCTGTTCTTGGTAATTTTAATACAAGTTTTTTTCCTTTGTGAAGTTCTTTTTGTTTCTAATTTAATTTTTGATTTGTTGTGATTAATGGCTGGTTATTTTGCCAGGAAAATGGTATTTTTGCCAGCATAGTGGAAAAAATGGTAAAAAGAAAAAAAAATTTCGAAGTAGGGAAAATATCGTTGTATCTCAGCTCAATAAGCTTTGTACTGTACACAATTCAGGAAATCACCATCCCCTAAAACTGATGCTAAAAGGTTGCTTAAAAGCAATTTGGCGAAAAACAGTGAAACTTGAGTTTAATACTATGAAAAAGTTGCGATTATTCATATAAATAATCTTAGCATTTTATTTTATGAGTAAACTGTGTTTTAAACAGAAAAGCATGTTTTTCATTTTAAAACACAGGTTTTTGTGAAACTTTCATTTTTTTTTAATATCTAGAATGTGTCATGTGTCGATTTTCAAAGTTAATTTTGTGAAGCTGCTGATTTTATAACTTGATTTTTGTGAAAGTACCGATTTTAAAATGAGAATTTTGTGAAAGTACCGAAAAGCGGTAGTAAAATCAATCTGTATTGGGCCCTGATAACTGAGACTTTAATCAAGATAGACCATTAAGACTTAATTTTGTTTTTCATTAATTTTTACTGGAAAAGTAATTTACAGTTATGCTCGAACGAAAGTCGGAAAAAGGTTTGAAATGGGTAACATCAAACAACATGAAATGTGTTTGTTGAGAGTTCAATTGAATAGGAATCAGCTTGAACTATTTTACATGTAATTTTCATCAACAAAGTTCCTTTTTAATACGAGTTTTTTTTTTTAAATTTCTTTCCATATTTCTATCTCATATATTAGTCATTGTTTTTCTCTTTAAATTTCAAGTGAGAGTTACTAATGTAATTATTTCAAAATCTTAATGTTTCGAAAATTCTATTTTTTTCTCTTTCCGAGAAATTTGAGGTATTGAGGTTGTATTGTATTACTTCTCTTTTAGAAATTAACTAAAAAAAAAAATTTGTTACTCAATTAGTTATGACAGTGTAATAGTTTAAACCAAAGTCAGTGAATTATTTTAAGATTTATAACCCTGCTTTTGTATGTTCTGCGTATAAAGTACTAATTGAAAAGGCATTTTACTAAAACTGCAAACTTAACGTTTAGATTAACTTACAGTTTCAATGATGCATAGAATAGATTAAGTTTAAAAACATTAAAATTGTAATCTTAGAGATAAAATACCAGAAACCCAGCTAGCTTCAATCCCTCTCCATAAATAACAGCAATAAAAAAATAACGCATCTTTTTTTTTTTGCCTCCATGGCAAAAATAAAAATACTTTTGCCTAAATGTTTTTTTACTGGTGTTTTCCATTTTTTTTCCGCCTTTGGCAGAAATGAGCCAACCCTAGTTGTGAGAAATGTTGATGCAGTATTGATTTTTAACTGGTTACTGTTCTTCAAAAATATATTATGCTAGGCTGGACTTTCAAAATTAAACTATGAAGTACTAGAAACACAATTTTTCTTCCACAGAGTTCTCACGGTTCTACAAAAGTCATTATTTCATTCTCTCACTTAAGAGTTCAAGACTGGACTTGAAAAATAGGTATATCAGAGCTACTGCATTGCAAGATTTTTCCGTACAATGAAAGAAATTAGATTAAATCGTACGATTTTATGAACATCTCTCATTTTGTATGAATGTTACATCTATTTCATTAATTATATTTCAAGGAATACATTTGCAACCTTTTAATGCTATTTTGAATGTTTTTAACAGCTAAAAAAGATATAACCACTAATAATTGTTTACATTAATGCTAACTTTTATCCATATATGTAAAAACTATTCATTTTGAGCTGTTTTTTTTTTGCTTTTATGCCAAAGTCTAGTACCCCCCAAGAGGTACTGATTTGGAATAGGAACTCGGTGCACTTAGTGACCACGAATATATCTAACGGTAACTAACATTCTTTCAGCTGTTGCTTTAAGAAGTTAAGTTTTAAATTCCAAGGTGATGATTGTTCTTGAAATTGCCACCATCACGATGAAACAAAAACAATAAGCAGCACCTTTTGAAAAAAAACTTGATATTTCTTCCATTTTTAAGGCATTTGTTTTCAATTTATATGTCCAAAATAGTTTACATTCGGCTTTTACTTGCTGAATTCTGTGTACCTTTGGCTTCATTTTGTGTTTTTTTAATGAAACCTGTCATATGTAATGTTTAAGCATTTTGCTGTTATTATATTTTTAAAAAATCGCGGGGGGAAAAAGTCCAGTTGTCCATGTGTTTTCAATTCTATTTTTTTTTTTTTTTTTGTGCACTCTGCATATAACTTGGATATGCTGAAATTCGGATAGTGGTCTGTACGCTTATAAAAATGACTTTACCAGGGTTCGTACGCTCCTTCAAAACTCCTCCAATACTCCTTCATTTAAGAAATTTTTCTGAAGGGTCCTTCAGACTCCTTCATTTTGGTTTTGACTCCTTCAAAACTCCTTTAGTTTAAGACTACATCATCTTCCTTTATGACAGTAACATAAAATACTTCGATCGATAACTTAACTTCTTCACAAGAGCAAAGGTATAAGGGCGAATTTAATGTAGTAATTTTGTGTTTTTATTTTTTTCATAAAGATTTCATTTACAAGTCATAAAAGTTTAAGATGAAAATATTGTTATATGACAAAGACATTTCTTAAGTGACATAAAACATGCTTAAATGGTGCTTGGCTATTTTTTCAAGTTTTATGATTATATTGTTTTTTCTCCACCACACTCTGAGCAACATAAGTCAGGTTCTCTAATCAATATTTAACTATTCAAAAATACATAAGAAGATGTACTGCATTAAGTGATTGTGTTTAAAAAAACAATTGCTTAGTAAATTGCAGTTATGATATTGTAAAAAGGGCAATGCGTTGAAGGGGAGACGGGTTCATGAAATTGTGACAAGGTGGAGAGAGAGAGGGTGACAATAAGTGACACCATACAGTTATTATATCAATATGATTATAAAAAAATATGACATGTGATAAGAGGAGGAGTAAGGTGAAGTGTGACAAAAGGGGAAGGGGGTCAAATATGTTGAAAAAAGTGCAACGTCATTTAATGACAGCCCATTATTACTCCTTCAAAATCTCATTTTACTCCTTCAAAACTCCTTCATTTTATTTCTGTAATTGGGTACGAACCCTGTAATCAATTCCAGAAAAAAATCAACTCTGGTTTCTGACTTTGAGGGATTTGAGATGGGCGGATTTTAGGCGATGCATTATACATGTATGGGGTGAATTCATAATTTTTCCAGTACTGGGACCCAAATGTGAAATAATTAAATCCTGACAAATAACCAGTTTTTTGTGAAAGGGTTTTTGAAAAGCAGCACCAAAACTGCATTCCAGCAGTAAGTCCCTTTTAATATATATTTATAAAAAAAGAGTATCATTTGTTTTAGGATATAATTGGTTCATGAATTCTAAGACATATTTACTATAAACGTGCTCCATTTGTTGTAAAAGTATTTTTCTTTTAGATCCAAACTCGTTGCCTTGCCAAAAGCTTATGGAATTAGTGCGCTTGATTTGTAGTAAAGCTGTGGAACATATTCAGTACTCAGAACCAGCAGCAAGGCTTTGTTTCTCCATTATTGAAGTAATTAGAATTGTTTTCACTGCATGTGTCCGTTACCTCCTTTTCTTCCTTATGTATCAATGCCTAGACAAAATCAAGTAGTTTTTTTTTTTTTTTTTTTTTTTTTTTTTGACAGTGAATTTTGACTTATTTTCTAGCTTTTCAGTTACTTTAACTATTGCTGTAGTATTTAGATTATTATAAGTTTATGCAAATGGAAGTTTTAATCATGAATAAATAATTGAATACACTTTTTATCCAGAGAAATAAGATTGTGATTTAGAAATTTCTATGTAAGTTAAGTTCTTTGAAAGAACTGACAGTTAATTTTATGATCAGTGTCCTGTTAATTAATAATTTTGAATTTACCGTATAACCTCACTAAATTTTTACGTATTCCTTAGCTTTCTGGACATGTTCAAGGTAAGAAATATTTCAAAAAATGTAAAATTTTATCTTTATAATAGTGGAAGAAAGTCTAGCTTACAAACAGTGAGCTGTACATTGCATGAAAAGCATGGCACTGAATAATGGTGGTAAAATGCTGTGTATTTGAGCTATGATGGAATTATCATTTCATTTTGCTAAATTACCTAAGCACTTTTCCCTCCGGCTTTAAAATACTCATCTATTCACTTACAAATATTCAAGACAAAATTGAAAGTAAAACGGACAGGGGGGAAAAACAGTAATTTTCTGTCTTATGTTTAAAATTGTTTTAACTTATTTAGTGTTTCATTGAAGTTTTTTAGTGCACTTTGCCATCAGCCATCCCTCCCTCCATCCCCTCCCATCCTTCAGTTAAAAAACTAGAGGTTGATGATTTACTTTTCATTGTTTTAAGCCAGGGGTTTTCAAACTTTTTCGACACCCTGCACCCTTTGACGAAATAAAATTTTCTCGGGGCACATTAAGTCCATCTCTATTATATAAGGTAAATGCGCTAAATAAGGCCATCCTAATGTTCATAACCAAATATCACTCTCATTTATGACTGAATTGGCACCAGCTTTAGCATGTTCATTAGATGGCCTTTTTGGGCTCCAATCTGCTGTTCTCAAATATCAAATCATCGGAAAAAATTGACAGTACACTAAGATATTTTTCTCTTTGAATTCTTCAACTACATAAATTAGGCTTCAAGAACAATAAACAACTTTTTTCTTATGCTAGCAAACTAGTGTACCATGTAGAAACAAAACCTACCGTAAAATAAGGTTAGATAGTTTTGACATATTTCTTCTGTAATAGCTTTATCAAAAACTGCTGGTTGAAAAAGCTTAATCTCATCAGTATGGCTTAAGCATTGCAAATATATATATATATTTCTTGACTTAAGTAAATTTTATATTTCTTTGAAACTATAACATGCATACTTATTTCTTAATCAATAATTTATTTTCAAAGTTTAAAAATATTGCCTACTTTTTTTAAAAATTCAAAAAGTTTAAGAAAATTTTAATTTTTTTCAAATCTCTAAGGCTTTTTTATTTTTGCACTAATTATTTTTTTTTTTTTTGATAAACGATCACTATAATCATCTCTAAAAATCTGTGCATTCCTTTGCTTATGAGATTATTAGAAAACTTTCTGTGATTAATTCTGTAAAAAATCGAAGTTGAAAAAAAAAAAAAAAATGGTTTTTAAAGGTTTAACATGCTCTAAACATTTGAGTAATTTATAAAATGCTTATCCAATGCACAGTTTTGTCAAATATGTTATCCCCATTGCAAAAAGTAATACTTTAAAGCTGTATCTTTAATAGAAAAAAATCCCTAGGGATTCTAGTGACATGAAAACACAAAAATACCATCATCGAGAAAAAGCAGTTTAAAAGTTTTCTTTTGCATAAGAACACAGAGTGAGCATGGTTTAAAACCAGTCATAACTTTTTAAATATTTGAACTAAAGCAATGAAACTTTTCCCCTGTGTTCAGAATAGTTTTTAGTTTTGAAATAAGCAATAAAAAATTTTTTGATCGTTTCACCATTTTTGAGGTAATGTAACCCTCTAAAGATGACGATAAGGACACAATATAGCAAATTTTTATTTATATTGTCTACATGATATTTTATTTGTATACATGGCCTTATTTAACACAACCACCTAACATATAATGGATACCATGTACACTTCACGGCACCTCTTGCCTCTTCCTACTGCACCCCAGGGTGCCGCGGCACCTAGTTTGAGAAGCCCTGGTTTCAAGCTATTCAAGTCTTTGGATAATCTGGAAATTAAGAAAAATTACTTTAGTAGGGTTGTGGTCACTTGTAACAGCTTACTAGAAGGAGGCCAGGGGCCAATCCAGGATTTTTTTCTCGCTACCTATTTTTGTGAAAGTATTGCATCATTCTAATTTTGTGAAAGTTCCTTTTTATCAGCATTGTTTTTGTGAAATTTTAGTTTAAAAAGTGTAAATGCAGGCATCGCAGCGTTCCTATATTCCTATATTTTCCTATATTTCTGAAAAAGTTCCTATAATTCCTATAATTCCTATATTTTCCTATATTTTCAGTTTCCGATTCCTTTTTTTTTTTTTTTACTTTTCCCCTCGACTTTTGGCTACCGCCTTTTCCGCGATCCACGTGCAGCCGCCATTTTATCTTTCCTACTGTGCAGGGCTCCCAAATGGTTCGCTTTTCCCGCCAAAGTTCGTATTTTATGGTAAAGTCCGCTTTAGACTTTAAACATTATGGTCTGATTAGTTCGCTTTTACATTGTTTTTACTTAAATATCAGATTTTAAAAGTTTTTCATTTCGTTAAAAGTTCTGTTCTCCCAAGCACGCCGCCGCAGCGCGTGTTAAACAAAGTTCGTACGCCCATGAAAAACCTTGAAAAGTTCTTTGGGGGGGGGGGGGGGGGGGGGGGGGGGGGGGGAAAGGTCACACACACACATTTTCTAGTGTTTGAAAACCTTGAAAAAGTATAAAAAGTTTCTTTATTGCTTGAATTTATTTATTGTTTGGATTGTGCTTGTAATTCTTTTAAAAATATTTCATTAGTGCAATTTTCTGAACATATATATTCGATATGATTTATCGCGAAAAATTGCTTTCGTGTTTGAGGTTTCAATCCTTTTGCATCTTGTTAATATTTTGATTATTTTTACAATCCAAAGTGATTTTGACATGTGCTTACCTTAGCTTATTTTTCGTTTAATTTCAATAATTAATGAAGGAATTATTTTGGAAACCATGGCAACATTGAACTTACTCGGCTCGGACGCGGAAAAATGCTTCTCGCTTTTGAAATTTCAATCCTTTTGCATCTTGTAAATATGTTGATGTTTTCCACAATTAGAAGTTATTTTAGTATATGCTACTTTAGTTTAGCTTATTTTTCGTTTGATTTTAATAATTAACGAAGGAAATATTTTGGAAACCATAACAATGACATTGAGCTTATTCGGACTTCGCAGAAAATTGCATCTCGCGTTTGTAATTTCAATCCTTTTGCATCTTGTGAACATTTTGATGTTTTTGGCAATTTGAAGTTATTTTGACGTATGTTTCTATAGATTGGCTTATTTTTCGTTTAATTTCAATAGTTAACCAAGGAAATATTTTGGAAACCATAACAATAACATTGAGCTTATTCGGACTTCGCGGAAAATTGCATCTCGCGTTTGAAATTTCAATCCTTTTGCATCTTGTGAACATTTTGATGTTTTGACAATTGGAAGTTATTTTGACATATGTTTTTATAGATTAGCTTATTTTTCGTTTAATTTCAATAATTAATGAAGGAATTATTTTGGAAGCCATGGCAACATTGAACTTACTCGGATTTCGCGGAAAAATGCTTCTCGCGTTGGAAATTTCAATCCTTTTGCATCTTGTAAATATTTTGATGTTTTCCACAATTGGAAGTTATTTTGACATATTCTACCTTAGTTTAGCTTATTTTTCGTTTAATTTCAGTAATTGACGAAGGAAATATTTTGAAAACCATAACAACATTGAGCTTATTCGGAATTCGCGGAAAATAGTTTCAATCCTTTTGCACCTTGTAAACATTTTGATGTTTTTGACAATTGGAAGTTATTTTGACATATGCTACTCTAGATTAGCTTATTTTTCGTTTAATTTCAATAATTAACGAAGGAATTATTTTGAAGCCATGGCAACATTGAACTTAATCGGATTTCGCGGAAAAATGCTTCTCGTGTTGGAAATTTCAATCCTTTTGCATCTTGTAAATATTTTGATGTTTTCCACAATTGGAAGTTATTTTGACATATGCTACCTTAGTTTAGCTTATTTTTCGTTTAATTTCAATAATTAACGAAGGAAATATTTTGAAAACAAGAACAACATTGAGCTTATTCGGACTTCGCGGAAAATAATTTCAATCCTTTTGCATCTTGTAAACATTTAGATGTTTTTGACAATTGGAAGTTATTTTGACATATACTACTTTAGATTAGCTTATTTTTCATTTAATTTCAAAAATTAACGTAGGAATTATTTTGGAAACCATGGTAACATTGAACTTACTCGGACTTCGCGGAAAATTGCTTTTAATGTTTGAAATTTCAATCTTTTTGAATCATGTAAATATTAAAATATTTTGCCCAATCGAATGTTATTTTCCCATATTCCAACTTAGATTAGCATGTTTTAGGTTTAATTTAGTAGAAAATAAATAAATTTATTTTATGAGAAGCATGCCAACATTGAACTTGGTTCGTGAAAATTTGCTTCTCTGAGCTTTCAATTGTTTTGCATCTTATAAATATTTTTATATTTATGGCAATTAGAAGTTATTTTGACATGCTACGTCAGATTAACTCGATTAAATTCTTACTTAAATAACTAAAAAATTAATATTTTTTGTCTTGTTTAATTCAAGCTTATTTAGTTTTCCAAACATAATTTTGATTATCATTAGCTTATTTTCGGTTATTACTGTTTTTTTGTGTGGGAGGGGGAGGGGTATTAAATTTAAACAATTGAGCACATAACATTTTAAAGTAGCGTCTGTATATGAAACAAAGTTGAATTATGTAATTATATGAAGTTGAATTTGTACATCATTTCATTGTCATGATGCCTGCTGCTGTTGTTGTCGTGTGCCAAGTAGGCTGGCAATTTGAGGTGCACTGCTTCACTTTTCCAACTGTAGAGTAATTTGGTGTGAAGTCCGACTTCTACAGTACACACATTCCATAAGGACCCATTTATAGGGGACAAGGACAGGAGAGAGAAAGTACGTCCATGCCCGAGCCGGGATTCGAACCCGGACCTTCCTATCGCAGTCAGACTTCTCTGACCACTAGACAAGGCAGGCAGCATGATGCCTGCTAAAGGGGGGAATTTGTTTCCCCCCCCCCCCATAAAAGTTCAAAGCACTCATGGCCCTGCAATCATGGAATATTTTTTTTTAATGTAAGCTTTATGATTCTTGAAAATATACTTTGAATATGAAAATTGCAAAACTATGCCTCATGTGATCTGCTTCTCTTTGTGATTGAGAATTTCAGACATTTTTAGGGAAACTTTCAATACAGTAGATCGGTTTGGTGTGTGATGGATTCATATCAGTGGAGAAGGGATATAAATGCTATTAAAGAAGCATTACGATACAGAAAAACACAAAAATAATTTTAAACTATAGAAAGATGAAGCACAGCTTCATCTATCCTTCAGTGAGACTACCAGCATCCCTGGTTCAATTCAAAATGTATCATTATGCCCATTTAGTTCTATGGAGGCTGCCTTAAGTGCTGCGCTAAGTGCCTCCCCCCCCCCTCCCATCCAAATGTTTGTGTAAATAATATTATTCAATGGATAAAAAGATCAGTTGTGCAGAAGGTGATAAAGGAATTGTATCATTAAAAATCAGTATTATGGTTAATTAACAAATTATTTTCAGGGATTTAGCAGCAGGCAGCTAATTTGTCTTTTGATGCTTCCTTGTGTTTAAATGAATGGTCCTCTCAAGATCCTCTTTTTAATCCTAACTGGTCCTCTTTAGTCCTCTTTTTGATTGAAATTGGTCCTCTTTTACCCTTTTCTAAAACTAAAATGTGTTGGGAGCCCTGCATTAGTTTCTAGAAAAGTGAAATTTTATCTGCACAATTGCATTCGATCCTCATTGATTTGGAGGCTTTGGTATGAACTTAAAGAAACGGTTTTGATTACTAAAATGCAGTTTCCTAATGACTTCTCATTTATTTATTTTGAAGCAATTTAAAAACCTATTTTAACTTAAATTTTCCAAAATGCATGCTTTTGTAAACAAGTGCAAGGTTCTATTTATTAATTTTTTTATGAAAGTAGTAAAAACTAACCCCCCCCCTCACTTTTTGTACTTTAAAACTTTGGGACAGTGGTGGCCACCAAGTTTTTTAGGTCTGGATTATTTTGCTTTCATGACCAAATATTTCTAAATCAAATATATATTTTACTGGGTGTCCTTCAAAGTCATGGGAAATCGTGGATTTCAACTATGATCGAATTTGGTACTGAAAATAGGATTTTCAGGGGGGAAAAATGGTCAAAAAGTATCATATCAGAGATTTTTCTGAAAAAAAACAGTATACATTTAAATTTTTAATTTGCATACATTTAAATTTTTACCTGAACACTTTTTTCTAGAAAAGAAAAGGAAATTCACCATAATTTCTTTTTCACAAAAATAAAGAAAATTCACAAAAAATATTTTGCTTTTTCGCATAACGGGGACTTAAAAAATGAAACCTGGATTGACCCCTGATATTACTGTGACATGTGACTTTGATTTCAGCATAGCACATGTTTCAACAACTTATAAAACTTTAAGTTTGGCTTTTACTGCATTGTCAAGTGATAACATAAATTAGAACAGAACTTCACGAATTTCATTCTACTGCACAGCTTGCCCATCGCAGTATCGGATCATGCAAAATCTTTCATTAAAAATTAGATTAGGGACACAACTATTTTAAGAAAGATTTGTGTTCATATACAAAAAGTTTCGTCTATTTTTTTTTTTTTTTTTTTAAAGAAGTATGCCTTAATATGTTTAGTACAAATTACAGTTTTACGCTCTTTTACTGTTTGTAAAATTGATTTTATGTGTATTTTTAGACTTATTTATGCGTATGTATTGCACTTATGTCAGGTAGTGTAATTACATGTTTTTAATCGAATTGTAGTATTGCATTTTGAAAAAAAATGTCATACTGGCGAGCTTTGTTATCGAAATTCCTGTATATCCTTTTTTTTTTCAAAATATTCCTATATTATTTCGAAAAATTCCTATATTGTTTGCAGAAAATTCCTATATTTTCCATCGAATTCCTATATTTTTTTCAGAAAATTCCTATATTTTCCTATATTTTTGTTGGCAAATGTCACTTCTATCCCTGTGTAAATGTCATCTAGTATTTTTAACAGGTTTCGTTTTTTTGGGGGGGGGGGAGCTAAAAACCTAAGAAGTACGAAAAATACCATCGTAATTTGAGCTTTAAGTACTTTGGCGAGAAACAGTTAAAAATTAGTTAAAATACTACAAAAAGGTTTCTCTTTAAGCGATTGTTCATATAAACCTGCTTAGAATTTTATTTTATGAGTAAATTTTGTTTTAAGCAGAAAAACCAATTTTATATTTTAAAATGCGAATTTTTGTGAAATTTTCAATGTTTTTGTGAAGCTACTGATTTTATTACTTGATTTTTGTGAAAGTACCGATTTCAAACAAAGATTTTTGTGAAGGTACCGAAAAATGGTAGCAAAATCAGCCTGTATTGGGCCCTGGAGGCTGTAATGAATAAAGGGGTTGATAGCTTTAAAAGGGCCATTGATCTTCAGTGGTTGCGAATAAACCGACTAGGACTAGACTAGCTGGGCCCAGATTCTGTTGCTGGTCATCACATTTGTATTTATTTCTGAGATAATTTTTGGTTTAGTTCAGTAAGGCTAGTATATTTTGCCAAATGCCATGTAAAAACTTGTTCAGGGTGGCGACAGATCAGGGAAATCAGGGAACTTATCACTCAGGGAAATATCAGGGAATTTTGAAAAAATAACAAAAATTCAGGGAAATTTTATCAAATGAAGAATAAAAAATTTTTTTCCTTGCAAAACTTTAGTATTTTGACTCCCTATGATTTTTCCGCCAATTATTTGTTTAAAAAAAGTAAAGTTAATGCAGTGTGATTATACAGTGCTGCATATTTGAGCATATTTTTTCCTCAAGGTCAAAGTAATCAATCGAGCTTCCCAAGATTGTTTCTGTGTCTGTTAAGTTGTTTATTTTACATAGCTTGAATTTTCCTTCCATGCATTCCATGCTAAGTAAAATAAACAACCCTACAGGCAAAGAGGAAGCTGTCATTTATGACTTTGCTCCCTTGCCTTTACTCATTGTCTTGAAGTAATTAGCATACTGTTATCACGATTTCAAGAATGAATCTTTGTTTTTTAAATTAATGCCGTAAAAATCTTAAGTCTCACTTGGCTTTTTAAATTTAATTGCTAAAATTGAATTTTTTTTTGCCATGGTATTTTTTGTTGGCACTTCAGATTACACGAAGGGATTTTATTTCACTTTAAAACTTTTATTTTAAAACCATATGCATATACATTTTGAATTTAATAATTATTTTTGTATTTTAAAGTTGTTTGTTACTAAAGTAATCTAAGATTTTTTTTCAACAACTAATAACATCATTTGAAATTGAGTTGTGTAGGTAAGTAAATATTTTAATTATTTTTTGATAGTTAAAATGCTGTGTTCATTCATTCAAACTTAAGTTCTTGATTAGAGGATAGCTGAATATGACTGGTTGTTGAAAGAATTCAATTTGTTTTATATAAATACAGTCTGACCTCCATATATCGAAGTTGCAAATTGCCAGGGAAAAATTCGATATATAGAAATTTCGATATATAGAAACAATCTTATTTTATCATAAAAATCTCCTAAAACATTAAAATTAAAGCTAATTTTCGTGCATGAAACCCAATTTCTAATTTATACGAGCATCGGATGAAACGAAAGTTAATAACTGAAAAATTAACAGAAGTTACATTTTTGTGTCTTCATACATCTTCATTCTTCGGCAATTCAATTTGATTCGCAACATGAGGGGATTTTCGCTTTGACAACGTAATCGAGAGAAAAGTAAAAAATCAATCTACTTAACTTGAATAGTTTTTACTGAAGCTAAAAAGACTAGGAATGATAATCAACAGGCAAAAGGGATAACTTGAAACTGATTTTACAGTGTTGCTGGTTTCAACTTAGATTTGAAATAAACTTGTGGGAATTTAAGAACTCCAGAACGGAGCAACGACCTATCTACACACCCCTCAAACCCAGATTTCTTATGAGTTTCTTAGCAACGTTTAGTAAACATAATTTTCTCCCCTAACCTTCATTTTTCATTAAACAAACAATCTAAAGTGAGAAAAAAAGAAAAAAAAAATCCCGAAAGTGTCCCGAAAAAAATTTTGATATATAGAGATTTTTTCGATATATAGAAACAATTTTTCTATGTAATAAACATTGAAATTTGCTGGAATTTCGATATATAGAAAATTTCGATATGTGGAAGTTCGATATATGGAGGCTCGACTGTATGTCTATTCTGCCGTGTGCAGGTAAAAAGCAGAAACTGCACATTTTTCTTTTTTTTTCTCTTTGCATTTTTGTCATCTATTGTACGTTATCTTTATTGTACATACCTGCTTATTTGGTTTCCGTTGAAAAAAACGCGCAAAAAAACGTCTAATTCTAACATTTTCCTATTGTTAGTGCTGAATCCACCACACATTTCTCCAAATATCTCGAAAACTATTTTCTGCAGATACTGCCGTTTTACTGCCGTTTACCTGCAAACGGCAGTATTACTTACGTAAGTAAAACTACATTGCCTCCATACTTAAACTACCACTTGTTTGTTATTCTTGCAGCAACAATTATACTGCTTGAAAATTCAGTTCAAGATTATTTCCATTTAAATTTTTTAGTTTTATCATCATTAGATATGTCTTTAAGAGTGGTTTCAATAATTTCTTAGAGTTCTTGTGTTAACTGTTTCCTGGAAGTAAAGTATTTGTTTTAGATTTCCTACACTATTTCTCTGTCGATAATTTAACATTACAATTTTCACCAAAAAATAGGAGCATCTTTTCTAAATATATTTTTAATTAACAGTTTAAACCATTTTAAACACTGCATTTTATTTAATAGGTAATGCTTTTCAAGTAGGGCAAAGAAAAGAAGCCATTATCATTGGTAACGTAAATCAGGGAAATTTGGTGAACTTAATCAGGGAAAAGTCAGGGAACTTTTTTTTCCAGTTTCTGTCGCCACCCTGTTGTTATAATTATTCATATTAGTGTGAAAGTAATAATAGTGAACGAGTATATTTTTCCCCAGAAAGTTTTTGATTTTTTATACATGTAGCAAAAGTAAGAGTGGGAAATTAAATGCAAGTTCTAAGTGAACATGTATTGTAAAGAAATGCTTATATTTTGAAATAAGCTCACTAAGTTTAGAATGAAATTGCTCTAGTTTTTGCACTTCTAAGTTTACATAAAATATTTTGAATTTCATTACGTTAAGCTCGGCTCAGATAATTATGATATCTGAAGTTTTTGTTTCTAAGTTGTTATTTTGCTTGTTTAAGAGCTTCTGTTATGGAATTTTGCTTTCATTCCAATTCAGAAGGAGCATGACCATACCTTCCTTGAAAGTCTCCAGAACTGCTGCAGAGAATGGTTCAATGAGCGGGATAAGTTGCTTCGCATGCCCATCTTGCTGTCGACCGGTACGACCACCTCGGGATTGAGACGTTGGACCGCCTATGTCTCTTTTCTCACCGAGCTCTATTTTCGAGTCAAGAATCAGCATTGCCAAGTTGTTCCTCCGAATGCCACTGGGAACATGCCTGTTCAACTGATTGGGCCTCATCCTAACTCTCCGATGGCTCACTTAGCCTTGACCCTTCAGACGTTGCTATTTGAGTGTGCTAACATCATATTGAAACCTCCGTCCCTCAATAGCGAGGCTGAAGTAAGTTTCTTCATTCGGTGTCAAGGAACTGTTTTGTTTTATTTTGAATCTTTTAAATTTATTATTTACTAGTGGTACCCGCACAGTTTTGCCCGTAATAGAAAATTAAAAGGTGTTTTAGTTCGCCTGTGTATTTACAAATAATGTATGGTGAATTTTCTCGACAATTAGCTTGTGCCCATGTTACGGTTCCACGTTATGATAATTTCGTAATTTACTCGTTCATCTTATGATAATTTTGTTCTTAAAATTGGAACAGGAAAAGAACCAAATCGAATTTTTGAAAAACCGCTTCGAGGTGCACACCCCCATGCTACAAACTAACTTTGCCAAATTTCATGAAAATCGGCCAAACGGTCTAGGCGCTATGCGCATCACAGAGATTCTGACAGACAGAGGGACTTTCAACTTTATTATTAGTAAGGATTATATTGTAAAACTACTCAATTGGTGGATGATGCTTTTTTTTCTAGGTTTGGTACAATATTAATTAGTTATTTAATTTTGATCATTGATGTTCTGCCTTTGAACAATGTTGCATCTCTAACATTAAAGTTATGATAAATCTTTAAATTAGTAATGATGGAGGATGGGTCCGTATTTGCACTTCTCCATTTTATTCTAATGTATTCAGATAAAATTGAATGATTAGAGAATTTAATTTTTGATGCTCTTTGATTCTTCAAGCTATGATTTACACGGATATTATTAATAGTTTGCTATATAATTTATGAATGTTTGCCTTTTAGGTGGATGTCCTTCGTAAAATGTTGGTTTCGGTTGGTAAGCAGCTAGAAGCAGATGCAACGATGCGTATGCAGCATCTGGTGGTCAACTTACATGATGCCTTTGTGAATCCGTCCATTAATGCACATATTCGTAAGACACTCCTTGAAATTATTGAACTTCATGCTAGTGACTGGCAGCTGGATCTGCCACAAGCCGTATATTATTTCCCTTACACCAGGCTTTGATGAACTGCAGTTATGTTTTGTTCTACTCGTAGGTTCTTTGAAACACCCCTTTTGTGATGCTTTTTCCATACTTGCCAACAGTACTGTTTTTAACGGGAGACTCCCGTTTTTTTTGCTTTTATCTTCCGTTTTCCCGTTGTTTAAGATTTTCTCCCGTTTTTTCCGTCAATTGTCAAAAGTTTCACTTTCTTCTCAATAGATAGCGCCCTTTTCTAGTCTGTCAGGGAATAAGATTTTTTCCAATTTATCACTCATTTAGTAAAAATTAATTTTTTGGAAGCTTTCTTCATTGTATTTTCAATGAAGCACATGCTGTGCCGAATATTGCAGCAGATTTCAATCCTTTTGCATCTTGAAAATATTTCAATTATTTTGGTAGTTTGCAGATATTTTAACATGTGCTACCTGATACCTACTAATTTCATATTTTATTTTCATTATATATTGATTAAAAAAAATTTTTGTTTTTGGATTTTAGTAGTTGAATTTTTGTAGCTACTTTTTTGGTAGAGACTGGGGAATGTACGAAACTTTAACCAAATTCACTCATTATTTGGTTTTTCCTTTACAGTATATTTTTCTTGCTGCTACCAATTCGCCTGCATCTGCAAAAAATCCCCATTTTACTTTGAATTTAGTATTTATGTTATTTAAAAGCATAATTTAATAATTCTGTTGTGAAGATATGTTGCTGGTGAATCACCTATATCCCTGTAGTGGAATCTCCTGTTTTTTCTTCTTTTAAGGTTGGCAAGTATGTTTTTCTCTCAGCTTTAGCCAAAAAGTGTTTATTTACTGAAAGCTATGTGTTATATGTTGTAATTATTTATATTTTTGACAATTTGATTGTTGAAAATCAAAGTGAAATTAAATGCTGCCAATGGTTGATCATCATTTCAATTGCCATAGGTTCCAGGCTCAAAGTCTTGTAGAACAACAACAGTATAACTGCCTTTAATGAATTTGTGAGAAGAAAAATACTACACCCTATTGCTTGAGAAGTGGCAGCAGAAGTAAACATAAAAAGTTGCTTTTTTTATTGTGAACATTTGTCGAGTCTACAGAATCTTGACCGAAAAAGTCTAACTTAAATGGGCATTTATACCTGCATGTTGCATTGTTTACTTCTGCAATCACTTCTCCTTACACAGACTATAAGAAATTGGCCATTTCTACAAAACAAAGAGCATTTCCCTCCAAGGTATTTTTTTTTTTTTTAATTTAACATAATGCATCATAAAATGAGGCTTCAAGTTATTCTTAAAATGCCTACTATTTATCGTTCTTGTTTGAAATTTTAAATTCATTTATGTATACTGCCATAGTTGATTTTAGATGTCTATATGAATATTGAAAAAAATCATGTCAAGTTTTAAGGCTTGACATTTAGCTATTTCATTTACAATTTTGAATTTCATTTCTTATTGATTTAAATGCAATCGAGTATTGTATAATACTAAAAATTTGATTCTCAAAAAAAAAAAAAAAAAAAAAAAAAAAAAAAATCTGTATACATCTATGATGATGATTTATAGGTAAAATTCAAAATTGATTGAATTAAATTACATAAATGTATGTTTGAAATTTCGAAGTTCATATTATTTCCTATTTTGTGACTGCCAATATTTGCCACAAGATGAAAAAGGATCCACTTTATAAAAAATGGCAGAAGTGAAAAAAAAAAAAAAAAAATTGATCGTGCATTGCACTGCAGTTTGTATATAGTATGTAACATTCATTCATAATCAAGATACAATTATGAGATTTTCTTAAGAAAAAACAATTCATTGGTATATTATGTTTTACATGTCTCCTCTTTCTATCTTTTTAACGAGAAAAAATTTTGAGATTAATATCTATGTTGATCTTTTCTTACTACTAATTGCCACACCTTATAACTAGAGATCCTATATACAGAGAGATTGGACAACGGGGCGCCACTATCCGCCATGTTTAGTCAGGGGCCAATCCAGGACTTTTTTCTCGCTACCTATTTTTGTGAAAGTATTGCATCATTCTATTTTTGTGAAAGTTTTTTTTATCAGCATTGTTTTTGTGAAATTTTAGAGGCATCCTAATTTTTGTAAAAGAGAAGTAGAACAAGTTAAATTTTAGTTCGAAAAGTGTAAATGTCATCTAGTATTTTTAACAGGTTTCGTTTTTTTTGGGGGGGGGGGAGCTAAAACCCTAAGAAGTACGAAAAATGTCATCGTAATTTCAGCTTCATGGGCTATGTACTGTGTACAATATAGGAAATAATGAGAAACACGGTTTTCCAAAACAGATGTTGAAAGATTGCGATAATATTGCATAAATGCACTTTGGCGAGAAAAAGCTAAAATTTAGTTAAGTACTACAAAAAGGTTTCTATTTACCGATTCTTCATATAAACCTGCTTAGAATTTTATTTAATGAGTAAATTTTGTTTTAAACAGGGAAACAAATTTTATGTTTTAAAAAGTGAATTTTTGTGAAATTTTCGATGTTTTTGTGAAGCTACTGATATTATAACTTGATTTTTGTGAAAGTACTGATTTCAGTACGAGATTTTTGTGAAGGTTCCGAAAAATGGTAGTAAAATCAGCCTGTATTGGGCCCTGTTAGTCCAAGTGTTGTCAGCTCGAAATGCTGCGCTGTGTGATTTTTTAGATTTCCCACGGAATATAGGACATTAAATCTTTTAAGTAGAGACATTTTTTTTTCTCCTCGTATTTTCATTTAACTAAGTGAGTTCAAAGTCTGGAAATCCGTCGCCAATCGTTTCGTATCATCATAGCGCTTACAAAGAAAAAGTTTTTTCTAAAAAGTTTGTTCATAAAAATAGAAAACAAAGATATATTTGTAATCTGCACATTTCATTTCTTAATATAAAAACTAGCCTCTAATTTTTTCGATGAAAAGTACAGGATATTTGGGGCAGAAGATGCATTACGGTCTACGGGCAGTGAGCATCTTTGGACATAAGATGGCCGCCGCTCTGAAGTTGTCTAATCTCTCCGTATTTAGGATCTCTACTTATAACTTGTCTTGGTTAAACTTTATAATTAATATTAAAGATAAAAACGTCCAGAAATTTAACTATGCGAGCTGTTGGTTGCCTATTGGGGTGAATATTTCACTGTGATATGATTATTAAAAAATGATCAGGTGATAATAAGCGGTTTCGCTTTGCAAAATATCTTTTCTTCAGCTAAAGTGTTTAGAAGTATTTTCTTAGTTGATGATTTATAAAATGTTATTTTGTTTTTGAAAATTAATATTTTAAATTATTTTTATTTTTCTTGTGCAATGTTTTATTGTGATTTATATTCATTTTATTTTATTCTTTTCATTGGTTGAAAAGATTAATATTTGTTACTAATTAAATCTATAAATCAGATTTTTCTATTTTGCAAAATTTTTGCTGTAATTTTCCACAAAATACTTTGTGTAGAGCTTGTCCCATTACTGTTTATTAAAGGGATACATTTATTAATTATTAAAATTTTACTTGTTGGAATGCCATTTTTTACTTGCAAGTCTAATTTGAAGTTAGTTTTGATGCCTTCATTTTGAGCTCTCCGTATTCCAATTGGTATAATACTATGTTTATTCAAGTGTTTTTAGAGTATTCATTGGCAAAATTAAAAAGAAAAAGGTTTGTGTTGTGTGACTGAGTACTACCCTAGAAATTTTTTTTTAAATGTTGATTTGGAGAGTGGCTATTCATTGTTTATATTTACTTATTGCTTATTCATGTGATTATTTTCAAAGAGTGACACAAAGAACGATTCTTTCAAAAGAAGATAATGGAGCTGAAATTCAAAATGAACACAATTATTTCAAACACTTTTTTTTTTCATGTAGTTTATTATTGCATTAGTAAGTCAACTCTCGATGTGTCTCATTGATCAATAGACAGCAAGCTCTTATAAGAGTACTAAATTTTTAAATAATTGTTCAAAAAGTGTGTACTATGAAATTTCCATTGCAGAACATAACAGAATTTTTGAAACATCCCCCCCTCCTTTTTTAACAAAAAAAAAAAATTGAACTTTGACGTCTTGAATTCAAATTGTTTTTCGCAATCACGAGTATGTGTATGTAGGCGTGTGTGTTTGTGTGTGGGAGGGTATGTGTATGTGTGTAGGAGGTATGTGTATGTGTGTTTGTGTCTGTATGCTGGCATAAGTGTGTGGGTAGTTGTGTGTATGAATGTGTGTGTGTGTGTAGGCATATGCATTTGTGTCTGTGTGCAGGCATGAATGTGTGGTTAGTTGTGTGTATGTGTAGGTGTCTGTATGTGTTTGTGTGTGTAGGTGTATGTGTTTGTGTGTGTAGTTGTGTATGTATGCGCATGTGTGTAGGACATGGATGCAACCTGGAGGAGACTTTTGCTATAGGAGCAGCATCGTGAGGAGCCGATCGACGGTGATGCTGCAGAGGGTGGCGGGGGGATAAAATCATAGGACATCAAAACAGTCAAATGAAAGCAATAAACAATCGTGATTGCTCAAAAAAAAAAAAAAAAAAACTCAAACAATATAAGAATATCAAATTTGCATAATTTTTTTTCAACAGAATTTCATTGCATTTCTATCGAATATTTTGATGGTATTTTGAGCATTTGATTTATATACTCAATCTAAGAAGCATTTTATGGCTGTGGCTTAAAACAGTTTTTGACAATTCGTTCTTGTCTCCAATTTCAGGAACTACTTAAAATTCCTTGTTTCCTCAACTATTAAGTGTTATCAAAACTCACTTAATTTTGCTTTTCCACATTAAAATTAAACATTTTGATGGACAAATAATATCAATTTAATACAGTAGAAGACCGTTATAACGCCGACCTATATAACGCAATTCTCTATAAACTGCACTACTTTTCAAAAGTAAACAATAGGTTTTGAAGTTTAAAAACTCCCCATGCTTTGCTTTGCAAACACAAAAATTTTTAGACAAATTAAATTTTAAAACAGTTTTTCATCTTTCCATCTTAATTCAAAGTTTTAAAATGAAAATTACTGTTCACAGTAAAAAGAAAATACCAGACGACTCTTGAAAATGCAGCTGCTATGCAAACCATGAAGCTAGCAGAAGAGCAGGATAATGCAGTCTTTTGATTGTGGAACATATTTATTTGTGAATAACTAATTGCAATATTGGTGCTTTAATACTCATTGCAGATAAAACTCATTCTGAAGTGCTAAAATATAGATATATTCTGAATATTAGTTTCAAAATTTGTTAAATGATCTAGCAAAAGCCTGTATAACGCAAAAGCTCTGGTCCCAAGGTGTGCGTTAGAACGTTCTTCTACTGTATTTTATATTAGTTCCCACATTTTATACATTTTTAAAGGAAATTTGTGAATAGAAAAAAAACTTACATTAAAAAAAAAAATAAGTTGGATTTTCCCCCCAATTTAGTGGTGTTAATAATTATATTTACACACCTTTATCATGTAAGTTTGATGGGAAAATTTTAACAAATTATGTTTCCTCAGCACTTGAATCTCAAAAAATATATTCAACTTAAAATTTTTCTTCAGTTGAAATTTTATCTTTTCTGAGCTGCAAAATGAAAAAAATGCTAGTCATTTTTCACTCCTTTTTTTTAAATAAATTTCTCCCTTTTCTTTTTTGTTTATTGTAAACATTTTTGACATATGAAAAGGTCAGTACACAGAGGTCTAATTTTCTTATACAAAAAGTGATAGGAGTTGGAAATTAAAATGCATTTTGATATGAAGTAATTATGTTTGTGTAAGTAATGTAACAAGTTTTTCTTTTGTGTTCAGCCACAAAAAGAACAGTTTTAGCTTTTTGTTCTTTGTTTCATGCATTTTATATGTTTGGCATTTGTATATTGGCTTAGAGTTTTGTGTCAGAAATCTGTGATACTCATAGTTGAAATCTTTAAATATTTGCTGTGTTGTTAAATTCTTTAGCGATAGTTTTTTGGGAAACTGTATATTTTGAATTGTGTTTATTCTATTGCGGACTCCTTGATTGTTGAATTGTGATTTTTATTTCATTAATGCCTACAGAAAATGTGCTCCATGTGCCAACAGAATTTTTATTTTGTATTTGAAAAATAATTATTGGCATATGTTAAGAATCCATGTGATTTATAAAATTTAAACTTGCATTTTCTAGTCTTCCTGTATCAAATAAAGAATACTTAACTAATGACTTGTTTCTGACATGCAATGTCTGTCATTTTTATGCTGAAGAAAGTAATTTACAGTCGAGTCCCGACTTACGCGAGGGATGCGTTTTAAGACCCCTCGCATAAGTCGAAATTTCGCGTTGTGAAAAAGGGTATGAAAACGACGTTTTGATAAACATAAACAATAAACTGTCCGTGAAATACACCGTCAGCTCAGTCATTTCCAGCCGAGACCACATCTGTTTGCTTTTATAGTTGGGGCTAAGGCCTCTATAGTAAGCAGCCAACGCATCTGCCATCTTGGATCAAAAGGCGTCTGCTGTTGATCCATTCAGGGTTGATTGTTTCCAGTATTTTACCGAATTTCCGGTATTTTCGGGCCTATTTCCGGTATTTTTATGTCCGAAAATACCGGAATTATGTTTTTTTTTTTTGGTTATGCTTTTATCCCCCTACCTTCGCAATTTTTTAAAATTATATAATACTCATCAAATATACCTGCAAGAGCCGTAAGATGGACACCTATCCCTTAAGATGGACAAATGTCAAGATAATTTGTATAACACCACCCCAAAAGTAATTTTGTAACCCATTAAAAACTTAATCAAATGTACACACAATATTTTGATTCAGAACTATATAATACTTTGGCAAAGGTGCACTTAAGTAATAGGGGCCAAAGATTACCCCCCCCCCCCCCCCCGTTCTCGCTTTGAAACTTTCAGGTATTTTTTGATGAACTCACAAACACCCCTGGATCCATTACCGTGGAGCATGCTTGTAAAACAATGTTATTATTCGCTGTATTAAAGACATATAAATGGGTGATTGTGCCGCACAAAAAGAGAAAGGTTTTTGCTCGCTTAGATTCCCGAATCAGGCAGAAAGAAGAAAAAAGTGGATTATTAATTGCCGACGTGGGGCTGACTGTAAACCCGGACCTGGAGCTCGATTGTGCGAAGTGAGTAATCTTTATATGATAAACTCTTACTGTTTGACAACGGATTGTATGGAATTGGCAAACATCCAGGTAAGGCGACTCCATCTGAATGAGTTGAAAAATAAAAATTTGATGCGCGTATTCCGCTCATTTGAATGAGACTCTGCTTAATTTAGAGGCTAACATACATCTGCAAAATCTGACATCCCCTGAAAATTAATAGATGCTTCTATTTCCGCGTGTAAACTGGATGTTTGCCTTTCCATACAATCCGTGGTTAGACAGTAAGTATTTTTATTTTTAATATGGTTAAAAGACTTATTTTAAATATTAGTTTGAGACAGTTTCAGTTCATTTCTGATTAATTTCTAATTTAATTATAAAAATCTAAGCTGCAAAGAATAAAAGGTTTCCGGAAATTGGAGTAGTTCATTTTCTTTCAAATTCTAATACTGTTAAAGGAATTAGAGAGTTTATGCACTCATATATCATAAGTAAGAGAAGTAATAATTGAATTATTTAATTTCTAATCATAATAGAATAGTTTAAAAAAGTTTTTGACCACAATACTAACTAGCGAAGCTGTAACAGCTCGCCAACTGAAATTGCTTCAAATTTACGATCTGTTTGTTTTGTTTTTCGCTCATTCTTGACAATGTTCGTTTCCTATACTTGATAAATGTTGTTTCTGCTCCTTTTTGTTTCGAAAGAAGAACTTTTAAATCATTTTTCTATAATGGAAATGAATGTTGACGTAAAAATTCATTCTTTGTATTGAGCGGTTCTTAAATTATGGCAACAACTTTGGCGTCATTTTTAAAGGGCTGCAGAAAGTTGTTAACATAGCTTTAAAAGCTTAAAAATCAGATGATTTTTTCAAGAACAACTTTCTAGTTGGGGCTAACCTAATGTGGCAGCATTGCGAAGGCTACACAAATTCTAATTGCAGCATTATGATGCTGCAAGGTTAGGTTTGCTCCAGCTATAGGTGCTTCAATTCAGAATAAAAAATTTTTAAAGAAGTTATTTATCTTATTGTAAATCCGTCTTAAGTACAGAAATAGAATTTTAAATATTGAATGAATAATGATATTGCAAAAATTTTTTTTTTCATGTTTTGCATAGTGATTTCATTTTTTTTTAAACTATCACTTCTGAACCAATTTTAAAGTATAAAAAATTAATTTACTCTAAATATATCTCTGTGTAGTTTTAATTTTATCTTACTCTAGCCATTATCTGGGCCCAATGACATTAGATTATCAAATATTCTTCTGAAATGGATGTGCAATTAGTAATACTGACATTAAGAATTGATGCCCAATAACTTATGTAGAAAAAGATTGATAAGAAACATTAAAAATTGCATATTTTATAGAACTTTAAAATATTTTCCTTAGATTTTTTTAAAAATAAAATTTCAATATGTTAATAATAGATGAAATTTATATTTAAAAAAAGCATTTGTAAATTGTGCATTAATTTTAATAATTTTAATACACACCCATTTACAAAAAATTAAAAGCTTTCATTCTGTATTACAGAGGAACTGAAAACTTTTTAAAAAAATATTTTAATTTAACTAGATCAAGAGCTGATGTAAATATCCTCTATTTTTGTCGTTGTAATTTCATGAAGTTTGTAATATGAACACACAAATTCAAGAAAAGGAAAGATTATACTGGGATGCAATTACGACTGTTATGTCCTTTCTTCATTCTCGTTATATTTGAACTTCAAAAATGTTACTATTTTTTCCTTTTCTGTCTCTCATCCCCTTCCCCTTATTTTTAGTTGGTAGATACAGTCGGACCTCGATATAAGGTCACTCCACGCGACTTCACAAAACTGACCATATAAGCGGAGTGACCTTATAACCGATTCATATACATATTTATTAATAAATAAGGATGTATTTATAAGGACGTATACATTAATTCTTGAAAATTTAATACGTCCAAAAACATCAGTTAATTAAATTATAGTAGTTTAATCGATTTGAACCAGTTACAATTTTTGGAATTAATAAATTTTGAAATGCTTTTTTAAAACTTCCATTTAGAATGAAAGTGCATTCAAATATGCCCAAGCAAAGAACTGATGTGCAACTTACCTTACTTAAAATTACATTAATACAGGACTGAAGAGTTTTTTTTTAGGTTTAATCACAATGGTTTCTAAGTATCTTCTGAAAAGTTTCTTCGACTTCTAATGACTAATAAAAATTGCGATATGTACACACTGAGTGCCCACGTTGCTGCTTCATAATTTAGTGTCACTGTCGTAACACTCACTTTCTACTGTTAATTTACTACGTTAATAGAAAAATGACTTTTCAGTTTTTAAGGATATTATATTGCGGAAAACTCTTGGAAGTGAATCTATTAGGCAATGAAATCATTTAAAGAAATCAGACAAAAATGACCTTATAAGCGATTAATGTATTCAGGGTTCGTACGGGTCATGGAAATCCTGGAAAGTCATGGAAAAAAATAACAGAATTTCAGACCTTTATCTTCATTTGTTGAATATTTTAGAAAATAAAGATCTATAAGTCAGGCGATAGAATACAAAAAGAGAGGAATTCTAATGCTCTAAAACGGTAGTGCCCAACATACGGCACGCAAAACTAATCCATGTGACCCACTACTGTGTTCAATGTCGGGAATTAAAAGTGTTCTGGAATTTCTGAACCTGTTAATTTATATGCATTTGAAAATATGCAAATTTGTAAACAAAACAAATATACTTTTGAATCAGAAGATTGATTCATTACTGAATGGTTTTTTCAAAAAAGATCTGGTTTAGAAACATAAAGAACTAAACTAGGTGGCTTTACTTTAAAGAACCAAAATACTGTCAAGTTACGTGGATGATTAAAGGCACTGTTGACACTAAAAGGTAACTTTTGAAGCTAATTCATTGAAACTTAGTGATGACTCATTCAACCTTTGTCCCATTCGATATCATTCTGCCTGTTTTTTTAAAAAATATCAGACATTTAAGCATCATCATATTCGTTTCACTGCATTTTTACTTAACGAAAATTTATATGTTGAAGACAAATAAGAATAGTTTAGTTTTTTAAGTGTGCACTAATATTTTTTCTATTACGAGTAAGTGCTTCAATGAGGCGGTGGCATTCATATAGACGTTTTGCTAATGCTCATTTCCAAATATTACCAAGTTTGAGTTTAAATAAAGCTATTCTCTTCGTGTAACGAGGTCATGAAAATTTTCATTAAAGTCTTAGAAAAGTCATGGAATTTTTTCATCCAAATAGAGTATGAACCCTGGTATTATGACCTGACCATATATGCGACAATACATAACATAGAATTCCTATTCAGCGACCTGGGACTTTAAAAAAGTGACCTTATATGCGGGGTGACTTCTAAGCGGGTGACCATATATCGAGGTCTGACTGTATCTGTATTGCTTAAACTCCTCCACATTCAAGAGCGTTTCTTAAAGAATTAATAGCTGAAAATCTGTTAAATGTAAAAATAAATACAATCCTAAGTGAATTTTTTTGTGATTTCAACTTCTTTCCCGTGACAAATTCATATGTGGTATTTTCAAAGTGACTTTTTTTTTTTTTTTCATTTTAAGCAGCACACAGAATAACACAAAAGATAAATAACATCTCTTTTATTAATCTATATACTTACTAGTTCTGATAATTGGTGTGACCACAGAAAGTATAATTTGTATTTTATCATAACATTGTATCACATTGAAATATAACAGATAGTTATAACACACATTTCTTTGCAGCATCTCAACTGTTGACTAGCAATTTACACTTCTTAAGTTAAAATACATTTATTTACACAAAAATATAATACAGCAGAACATAAATACAAGCTTTAGTATTTAAAACATGTAGATCTTAAAGTATGTAAATGTCGGTTGGTGCAACAATTGTAGGAATTTCTTGGTAATTTTACTTGATTCTCTACATTAATTAAGAGAAGATAATTATAACATTAAGTCGTGTTGTTTTGTAAAATATAATACTGCATTGGTACCGGAAATATTACTTGACACTTCATTTGATGCATCAGTTCAATAATTTTGCTTTGAGATTAGATCTAAGTTTTAATCGCAACATGAAATAGTTTTGAGAAATTTCCAACGCATCAGAAAAATGGGATGCTATTTTAAAATGTACCCAGAAGGTACTAAACATTTGGTTGGTGAAACATTTTATTGCAAGAAAAAATTGATTACAATGCTGTTCTAACTTTTGAAATAGTGGTGCAAATGTAAAAATACTCTATTATGTTAACTTATTTTATAGCTTTGCTATTGTGCGCTGTTATTCTGTTAACAGTTAATATAATCAAAATAATTTTGTGAGAAGTGATGTTTAGAATCTACTATAAATATTTAAACATTGAATTTAAAAATGGCCAACCTTTACTTTTATACTAACATTTTCTACTGATTTGCTATTGTTAAATGTTTTTTCATGCATAGGCTCACTTTGGCATCAAAAGAAGAGTTCCCCTGTTATCCCCAAAGATGTCTGCAGTCGTTTGCAAATTCTGTGCTTTAAAAGTGAGGTTTTTGTTCTTGGATTTCTGCACAAAGATTTTTATTTCATATATTTTGCAGTTTTCGTATATTTCGCAGTGGCTTTTTTAAAAAGGCACATGAAAGTAGCTTGTGTTTGTATTAATATTTTCGATATAAGCTGCCCAAATTGCTTATCACAATAAGATCATACAAAATAAATATTAAAAAAAAAAAAAAAATTACCCAATTTTTTTGAGCAATCAATTAATATAATTTATTTTATTTATTTATTTACTTATTTATTATTATTATTATTATTATTTTTTTTTTTGCAAAATGGTTCTATTACCTACTTATTTCTATACCAGAATGTGATAATAATTTCATGACCCTTTCATAAATGGGAAAGGTTGGCCATTTGTGTTCTAGTAACCTGAAGGGTGGTACAAAACTTTCTCCTGTTACGTATTGCTATATATAACGGTGTAAATATTTTACAGCAAACAGACATGCTCTGTTATGGATATCTTTCACTTTTGCAGATGCATTTTATTTAAGAACTATCAAAGAATACTATACTTACTGCATCCACGGAATTAAGTCGAGATCCTATATTAATTAGCATTGAAATAAAAGCATTGAAGAATCACTTAAATATTTTTCCTGGTAAAGATTTTTTTTTTTCGGCTCATCCCTTATTTTGTCAGTGTTCATCATCTTTATATGTGTCCGAAGCTAAAAGCACATGTTTATGAGTAAGTCATCAAAAAATTTAAAAATATCACTGTTTAGTATTTTTAGAAAATTTAATGAGTTTTCATGTTTTGACTACTCATTAAATTTTCTACTATGATGATAACTAAAGTTAATTTGTACACTGACGTCGCCATCATATTGGTTATTCTGATTTGATAGATTAGAAGATGAAATCCAGGCTCCTTTTTTTTACTGAAAAAGTTTTAAATGTTCGAAAAATTTCTTCAGTGACTCAATGTACTCATATTATCATATTGCAAAGCATCCTAGTTTTTTGAACCAAGTTGCCTGGAAAATGTTTTGTGTAATCGATATCTGTTTTAAGATAATTAAGTTTTCAAATGTCTACAGCCTGCAGCTCAAATCAACTAAATATTATGCGGAGGGGAGTAATTAACCTGATAGATTGATACAGCCCAAGGCGAATCAAATTTTAGGGGGGGGGGTCATTAAAACAAGAACACAAATCGGGAGGGAGAGGGTATATTGGTTTTAAAGGTGATTTTGAAAAATTGCATTGCTATTCGAAAGGACCTGAAAAATATTATTCCTCGTAACAACTTAGTCAAAAACTTCCTTCTTTCCCATAAAAGCTCCACTTTCCCTATGCTATAGTAAATATTTCAATATTCACTGTTATTTTTATAACAATATTCAATGTTACCTACAATGTTTGAAACATCTGCCATTCTTATTGCGGGTATTTCATACGTTGTGAGTAATATACAATAAATAACCTCTCGTGTTCCAAAAGTAATGTCGTAATGACACAGGTCTGTTAAAACAGTATTGCAGGCAAAGATAAAAGATTTCAAGTCAAGTATTTACTATTACAAGCGTAACGCACAATTTCATAATACAGTAGAACCTCCCTATAAGGGACACTAAGGGGACCAGACATTTTGTCCCTTAAATAGAGGTGTCCCGTCTTCGGAGGTGGTTGAATTGATGCATGCTGTGTATACTTAGTAGTATAATGTCACAATAAACATTAACTATTGACACTTCAGATTAAATACTGAAAATGTTTTATATATGCTAAATGAAAAACAACTATTCAAATTTCTAAGTTTATGTTATTTTATCAATTAAAGTTTAATAAAAAATTTCGTAATGGGGGCATTCCAAGGTATTTTTGACATTTATGTAGAGTCCGTAACGTGACCTTTTTTGCCATAACTTTTTAATTTACCGTTTGATTTGCAAATTATTTTAATTTGAGCTGGTGTATTGGTAGAAAAAGATCAAAATAAAATAATATGCTAATCAAACAGTAAATTAAAAAGTTATGGCAAAAAAGGTCACGTTACGGACTCTACATAAATGTCAATAATACCTTGGAATGCCCCAATGGCAACATTTTGTAGCATACAGAAATAATTTTTAAATAATTCATTACATGTATTTGCTTTATGTTATGTAATTTACAATGTAATACTATGTGAATTACAATTAATGTTCAAAAAAGCTTAAGTGTTATATACCAAGCTAATTAGTTGCTGTGCACTCTCCGTCGGCCCTGAACCTACTTGAATAGTTGTTGAGAGGGCAAATCATGCATGTTAATTTCAGCAAGTTTTTTTACTATACATTACTTGTTTCCTTCACATATGTTTATGACAAACTTACCTCAATTAATTTTTACAGGAAACGTGAATCTTGAATTTAAGTTAATTCACTATTTCTTTAAGCGCTTATACATTATTTTTTGTTTTGTGACTGTCCCTTAAACAAAGTGTCCCTTAATTAGAGGTAAATGCATGGAAGTTCCTATTCAAAGAGACTGGGACCAGAAAAAAGTCTCTTAAATAGAGGTGTCCCTTAATGGAGGTTCTACTGTATGACTTTTTTACTGTATTAAAATCACAGAAGCGTTTCTTAAAGGGTCTGACACACAAAAAATATGCTTACCATATGGATGCCTCAGCTGGCAAGTCGATTAACTCCACTTTTTTAAAAAAAATCCTCATTTTTGCTTTAATAGTGCTTAATCAATGCTTAGAATGTGAATTTATATTGAAATTTCGGTTCAGTACATTTCTGATCCTGCGATGGCAGAAAATGTAACACGAGGGCCCATTCACTCCTATGGATAACACTATTTTCTTCATCACTTTTTTCGACTTTTTACTTCCTTTTACAAAAAAGGAAGAATTGTATTAGCGAAAAAATTTTCACTCAAAAATCGGCCTTAATTTCCGTTTTGATCACCCCTAAATGAATATTGAGGTTTTTTTTCCGACCCGACCACACGCACATATGTACCTAAGAACGTATAGGCTCCCGAAATATCCATTTTGAAGTTTCCCGAGTTGCTTACAACGAGTTTTCTCGTGACGTCTGTTTGTACGTATGTATGTATGTGTGTATGTATGTCGCATAACTCAAAAACGGAATGTCCTAGAAAGTTGAAATTTGGTACGTAGACTCCTAGTGGAGTCCAGTTGTGCACCTCCTTTTTTGGTTGCATTCGGGTGTTTCTAAAGGGGTCTTTTGCACCTTTTTGGAGGGAATTCTTTGTTAATTTCGATGCAAACTCAACTGGTGTTATAATCTGGCGGACACTTGGCGATATATCGCCAGTCTTCTGGTCGCCAAGTTTTGTCGCCAATTTGGCGACAAATTTGGCGATTTTTTTTTTTTTAAATCTGGTTTCAATATGGCCATTGTTGGGGATATTTATAGAGTTAGAAAGAGAATCACATTAAAATTGCAATAATAGGGAAATAAGATTAAATTCGTGCAAAAGGAAGTCATGTGATGCACACATCAGCTCGTTGTTTTATGGAGTTAATCGATTTGGCAAGTGAAGCATCCATATAAATTTTCTTCATCACTTTTCTCGACTTTTTGTTTTATGGAGTTAATCGATTTGACAAGTGAAGCATCCATATAATAAATATACATTCACACTAATACTGAATTAACATTTACTACAATTTCAAATTAATAGCAATTATACAAATTTAAGTGGCTGGTTGACAGATAACCGGTGACCACATTTCTGCTGAAACTTCAGTATGTTTCTCCTTTTCTGGGTTTATCACAAAAATACTTTTTTTCCGTATAAAAAGAGATAGGGAAAAATAATGCTTATACATCTATCAAATTCCCAGTACAGGGCGGTCATTCCAAGCTCGTCAGCTTGCGAGATCGAGATTCTCGCTCACGTGATCGGGTGTGACGTAGAAATGTCGCTAAGTAACATTCTAATCTACTCGAACTTAGCCGCAAGATAAGTTCGAGTAGATTAGAATGCTACTTTGCGACATTTCTACGTCACAACCGATCACGTGAGCGGGAATCTCGATCTCGCAAGCTGACGAGCTTGGAATGACCGCCGAGGTTTACTAACATGTAAACATTACAGATCCACTCGATACAGTTACGAAGTATTTATATACACCTTGATAATAATTTTTAATAGAATATTTATTTCATTTTACAACAAGAAAAATCAAGTGCAATTATGCAAAGTCAATTTTTTGAAACTTTTTTTAAGGCTATAAATTTAAGTAGTTGTTGACTTAATGCTAGCAAGTAGCTCATGGCTACGAGTTCGAACTTTAATTCAGATGATATGGTCTTTGGTCCTCGTTTAGTGATATAATAACACTTGATTATCACTAAATTAAAAAAAAATCAAATCAAATATAATCACTCAAGCTAAGCATATTCATGGTAGTAAACTATCTAAAAAAAAGTTACAAGTTGTGTGTTTCCATAGTCGATGATTTTCAAATATGGTGTTATTCTATGTTATAAAAGCATGGTAATCTGATTTATTCCAGAGAGAGAAAATGGTTTATTTCTTCTCAAAATTCTCTGCGATTTCGGATATTGAAACGATTCTGCATTGTTTACAGAACTGATTTACTTTGTTTTTCCTCTCCGGAAAATTTTTAATGGATAAAATCATCATACGTGTTGTAAATAGGGCAGGAAAAGCAAACAATATGAAAATTAATGAGTAAATATTATGTAAGTTAAGGTGGAAAAAATAAGTGATGAAGAGGAAATCGGATTTGAATTTTGCAATATTTAAATCTTAGTGTACTAACATTTAATTTTTTAACGTTGCCAAGTATTTTTTTTTTATTAACCGCATCATTTTCTCAAACAGGAATTTTGAATTATAATTTAATTCCAAAGCTTTTGATGTTTTTGGATGTGAATGATCGTAAATTTTATCTTTCAAACATTTATCGAGGTATGCGCTATTGTAATTTCAAAAAAGAAAAATTTGTCTTTTTAAAACCGGTAGTTACAAATACCAACAAATGTACAAGAGTTTATTTAACATTAATTTTAAAGTAAATTTTCATTATTTCTTACTCTCCTTTCATTGTCCTTTTGAAGAACATCAGAACAAAGCAGCTTCAGATAGTTCAAACTAACGCATAATTCATTACTACGGTATTTTTAAAATTCTTGACGAATATTCAACATATTATTGGGCGGGAATAATGACACACAAATGGCAACGATATCAGTTGTGACGAAAGCTAATGCTTTGTTTATAAATACTGTCTGACCACGGATTGTACGGAAAGACAAACATCAGTTTTACAGCCGGAAATGGGCGAATCTATTATTTTTTTTTACGGATGTCAGCTTTTGCAGAAGCAGAGTCTCATTCAAATGAGCGGAATACGTACATCAAATTTTTACTTTTCCCCCTTATTCACATAGATTCGTCTTATCTGGACGTTTGAAAATTCCATGCAATCCGTGGTTGGACAGTATTGATGCTTACTTTTAAGATTTAAAAATTGGTCCAGTAAAAGTCTTGTCACCAATTCGCTTAAAAGCAATGACTTGCATTTCTGATATTCTTCATGCACTTTTTACTTGATATGTATAATAAGTATCGAACATGGAATATATTGGAACAATTTAAAAATTATTTCTTTGAAATTAAAGGTATATATACAGTAAGGGTGAACAAATTTTGCTAACATCAAAAAACAATGTTTGCAACAAAATAAGCTGATTTTAAAACTAAAAATGTAATTAATTTCTTCCGTCTTAACATACATAATTCCAAAATAACGACTAAATCCGAATAAACGATACATATGCGAATTTTGTTGCTTTAACCTCTCTTCTCAAGCAAATGTTAATTTTACTGCTAGTTTTTTTTTTTTTTCTTTTTTTTAATTTTTTGTGAGCACACATTATCTAATTAACAACTCTGGGTCCAGTTGACCTCTTTTACTTAATATGAATAAGACTTCAGTTAACAAATATGATGGACATAATTATAACATTCACCTCCCCAAAAAGTTTAAAACACTAGAAACATCAAATAATATGACCCGAAAAAGAATGGTTTATTCCTCTAAGATGCTAAATTTGGTAAAATATTAATTTATATTTCTTTTTTCTAGGATTTGATTATTTGTGTGTTTCAAAGTTTCAATTTATAAGTCCTTGTGTGTTACTTTTAGATAAGCCACAACCGCTTTAGATAGGATTAACCTGCCACTGCCCACCGTTACGCGGAAGTCACAGCAAATCTTACTACTATTATATATGCGAAAGTTTGTCTGTATGGATGTATGGATGGATGTTTGTTACTCTTTCACGCAAAAACTACTGAACGGATTTTGATGAAACTTTACAATAATATGGCTTATGCATCAGAATAACACATAGGGTAGTTTTCGTCCCGTTATGGGGCGCAAAACCCCCTTAGGGGAGCAATAAAACACAATTTTTGTATAAATGCTCTAATATAGGGATGAAAAAATACTTGCACATATTAACATTATATCTCCATCGAAAGCTCTGATTTTTCTGATGAAGATGGCACCTGTTCCAAATTTCTAAGTAGAATAAAAAACGAGTTATGAGCTTTTTAGTTCCATGTTCGAAGGCTTTCCTCAACTCAATACAGTATTTAGTGTATCATCTCAACTCCCTGTCGATAGCGACAATTGTTGTATTGTTGACTCTCTTTGCTTTTCGTAACTGGTCAAGGCTTTTCTCAAGTCAAATCTTGAAGTATGATTTTTGCACAAGATTGGCAAATAATACATGATTTGGCTGATCATTTTCCAATTAAACGGAACTTTAATGTAATTAATGGTTTTTATTGATATTTATGCTGATTGAACACTTACTCATTATCATATCAACCAGTAGATCGCCAAAATTTTTGCAGAAAGATTTCCGTAGCTGATGCATTTGGCAGTTTTTTCAACGTCGCTGTTTTTAAAGCCGAAGACTACGTCATAATGTTTCTCAGCTTTCACCATGTAAACAAAATATCGCCAATCAAAGAATTTTCAAAAGACTTTTTTTACTGTGTTAAATTATCCAGCAACTAAATTAGGCAAATCCATAAACAGCACAAAAACTTCCATTATTTTTCCTTTTTGCACGATTTCAAACAATCACCAAATTTTACTACTTATTTTGGAAACATTTCGGATGAAACTGTTTAAGCGCCATTTTATGGTGACCAAAAGTATCTCAGCATCTGGCGACGATATCTCTGTAACAAAAATTAATATCATATCGTTTTACAAAGTAAGGAAAGAAGGGGGGAGCATCATCGAAGGTACCCCAAAACGATTTTCGCAAATTCGGTAAAATCGCATCAAAAGCCCACAATGATTGAAATTTCCCAAAATAACTAAAGCAAGTATAAGGGGATTACGAGCGCAGCTACTTTTTTTAACCACTTCGTACTTCATTAGCCATACAGAGAAGGTTTTAGACTCCATGTTAAAAAAAAAAGTATCAACAGATTAATCTTTTTAAACATGAGAAGAATAATTTCATGTTCTGGAAATTTGTATTTGCTTAAATATAGTGCTTTCGTTTCTAAATCAATACTATTTTGTTCTTTATACTTATTGCTATTTTACTTTTATGGGTAAGGAAGAAACTCTATTTTTAATCACGTCAAAAAGATGTGTTTTAAATTCTTTCACTTAAAACAGAAAACAAAAGCAAGTAACGATTTTTTCTCATAATTATTACTGACCCAGGCAACGCCGGGTATTTTTGCTAGTCTTATTATATTTCCATATAGAAGCGTTATTGTTGACGTATGACTTGACTGTTGCAATATGGCGACTTTGTATTTGGGTTGTTGATACTGGCGCTAGTCAACATTTCAGCTATAGAGTCACAGACCTATTTTGAACTTATGAAAAGTTGTTAAAAAAATCACTTACAGCAGGGTGGCGTAACTTATTACTCCTCCTTGCTGAGTATCAGTGGTGTGAGTGAAATGAGGGTGGAGTGCTGTTGTTTTGTAAGTTAGAGCGTCCAGTTTCAGTAGCAATGGCGCAGCATCATCGCGTTTTCGCCGTTGAGCATTTCTTTTGCAGTAATGAAACACAGCTCAACGGCTCTTACGTACCCATTTCAGTGTTCCCTGGAATGGTTCGATTCTGCCTCTTTTCACACAACTGAATCAGTTATGAAGCAGATGACGACTGGTCGTCCTCATTGAGGAGGAATAAAAGGAGGAAAGAGTGAACACTTTAGTTCTTGAACGGCTCTTACGTACCCATTTCAGTGTTACCTGGAATGGTTCGATTCTGCCTCTTTTCACACAACTGAATCAGTTATGAAGCAGATGACGACTGGTCGTCCTCATTGAGACGGAATAAAAGGAGGAGAGAGTGAACCCTTTAGTTCTTGAAGCAGATATCTCAAGTCACGTGATATATTTGAAAGCAAACGGAAAACGTGTCTCCTATTCATTGAAGTTGAACCATGTGACTTAAGATCTTTTTTTGCTTCAGCATTTTCTAAGTCAATGAATGAACTTGCTCCCTCCAGTTACTGAAGTTGGCCTCGCTCTGCGCGAACGCTGGAAAATGTCGACGAAGGATAAGAGGTGTTGGACTTTTTAGGGATTAACTTGGCAGACATGCGGTTTCAACAAGATGGAGCCACAGTTCACACGGCTAATGATTCCATGGCAGTAGCTCGAAAAATGTTTCCCGAACACGTGGTCTCACATTTTGGGCGATGTCCATTGGCCTGTGCACTCGCCAGATTTCTCAATCGGCGACTTCTTATGGGGTTACTCAGAAAGTAAAGTGTTCTGCTACAAACCTCGAACTGTCAGTGATCTAAGTTGCAAAACGTGAAAAAATTGCTGCCGTTTCTTATGACGACGCGTTGACGAAAATGTGACGGCGTTGATGACTGCGTGACATTATCTTTCGAAAATGAAGATATTGACGATTCATGAATTGGTTCCATTACCGATTGTAGTGATATTAGCATATTTTGTATTTGGTCATATTAAAGCTACAAGTTTAAAATCCATTTTAATAATGTTAGGGCAGTAGCAGGTTAACTTTATTTTGGCATTTTCCTACACAAGCAAAATTTTTGAAACGTCATGTAATGCGTCAAACTTACGTACTAGGTCAACAGCAACAATAATTGGAACCGAAAATGCACAATTCCTCTTTTCTGATATCGAAAGACATGAAATCTTTCAAATCTTTTGATTTAAGAAATCAAAAATAACAACAAACTCGTCAATCACGAACCATTTAAAAACATGAACATAAAAGCAAAACTCCTGGGCATGCGCAATTTGATATTAACAAGTCACATATTTACAAAAACTCACACATACCACCATCATGCTCTCTGGTGCTCAAGGCATACAACACATCGAATTCTCAAAAAGGAGATTTAAAAAGTTAGTCAAGTAAAAAAAAAAAAAATTCTACTTCCAAGGATTTTTAAAAATTCAGTGTGGGGTATATTTTGTCCAGTTGAAAAAGCAGCGAATGACTTCACTTCGTGAATAATCTTTCAAACTGATTTTTTGTTTTTAGTTAAATGTATTGAATATAATACATTAGGAATTCATAACTTAAAAATTGAACTCTTTTTTTTCTCTCATGAACGTTAAAATTTGTAACGAAATCGGAAATTTTTT
Organism: Uloborus diversus; assembly: GCF_026930045.1. Classification (NCBI taxonomy): domain Eukaryota; kingdom Metazoa; phylum Arthropoda; class Arachnida; order Araneae; family Uloboridae; genus Uloborus; species Uloborus diversus. The sequence continues at coordinate 151,914,047 of NC_072738.1, read as the reverse complement.
GTGATGTTTTAAAAATAAATTTCGAGATTCAAGTATATGTTTCAGGTTTAAATATGATCTTGGTTATGTTTATCAATTTAACATGTAAAACGAGTATTTTGTGCAGTTAAAGAACATTATATTTTTCTGTGGATGATTACTTTGCTCATCCTTTTGAAAATCCCACGCAAAATTCATAATTGCCTCATTTATTGAACTGGAAGAAGACAAGGTTAAATCTATTTTTAGTTTTATTGATAAGTGATTTTTTCAAAAAATAAACTCCTCCTTCTATTCAACAGAAGTATAATAATATACATAGTTACACTTTTGTTTGTTAACTAACCTCCCACCGTTTCCTTTAAATATTCCGAAAAGAAATTTCAAACATGGAAACGCAAATCCAAGGGAACGAAAGGGGGGGGGGGGAACCTGACGAAATTTCCCTTTCATGATCACAAATATAAAAACGTCGAACATAGAAAAAATACAAAATACTCGCTCCTATGACGAAATGATGGAAACAAAAAAGAAACGAAACAAAGGGAGCGAACTTTCGTTTTCCCTCGCCATCTTTTCTCCATCCAGGTGGGTTGAGTTGACACAGACACGCTTCTGGGCGCAGGAATTGTTTCTGTAACCATAGCAACCAGGATATTCCCTATCCGCAGCAACTCCCCGAAGAACTGCCTTTCGTGCTCTCCTGCCGAACGTACTCCTTGACGTTGAACTTGGATTCCTGGTCGGGCTGGCAGCTTTGTCTGTACTTGAGTTCCCTGGTGATGAAAGAGGAGCACGAAATCTTATTTGTTATATTTTCACTTCATCTCCAAAAGCCGACTTTTGTCGACAACCTTCCCTTTTCTCTTTCCCCCTTTCAATATTGCGGTTGCACGAATTGCAGCGACCGCTTGCTTCCTACCATTTTCTTTCTTTTTTTTTTTTTGTATTTTTTGTTTTCGTTTGTGGAAGTAGAGAATACGCGGTTGGTCTCCCACACAAAATATGGTATCTTACTAAGAGATGATCGAAGTATTTGAGTAAAATATATCGAAAAATCTTTAACGGTGGTAATTGAAGATTTTACTACACTGATTACACTGTAAAAACGATCCAGAAACGTTCCTGAAAAATAATGGGCGGCTAATGTGGCCAATTTTTGCCGGTGACATATCTTGCAAAAATCAGGAACGTTTTCCGCTAAAAGAATCCTTCTAAGCTTTCCTGAAATAGGGAAGTTGCAACCTATTATATGTTCATATTTTGACTATTGGGTATTGTTAATTGACCCTCAAAACTAAAAAATTCACCATCGCCGAATTTCAAAACACCGTGATTGTGTTTTAATGAATTTTTAAAAATCCACGCGCAAAAGTACGTTTTTCTGAAACGTCACGAGCTTACGTCACAGGGCACTAATGGGCAGCCTTCCGCCGAAGATCCCTTGTTTTCGCTACGGACATTTTGAGCGCGCTGATATTTTTATTTTTTAGAAATTCAATAATCCTTCACACTATGGAGGCCGGATTCGTTAAAGCACAATCTAATAATCTTCCCCAAGTAACATCAATGATGGTACTCGAATACTTCCGAGAGGATGAGAGGTTTAATGTTCCAGAAACGCGAGGAGTTAAATGCGAGGAGGCCTTACGAGGCTTCGAAGGTCTTCGAAGTCAACTGCACGTCCTTCGGTTCCTCCCGCGACGGAAGAGCGCATGACGTCACTTCCTGTGCCAATTGACGTCACAATCGCTTGAAATTTAAAAATTAATCAAAAAAAAAAAAAAACTAATCGTATCGCAAAAACTTTTTCACCTATGATGTTCATACATGTTACTCTATCATATAAAAATAAAAAACTTCCGAAAAATCGAAAACTTCCCTATTATCTTTGATTCTTTCGGAAGAATTTGGAAATCTCTTTCATTAAAGCCAGTCCTTCAAGGGAAATTAAGTGCGTTTAATAAAATTAATCAGAACCTTCCTGATTTACTGAGAAAGCTATAAAAGTATCAATGGAACCATAGCCACAGCTAAGCCAGAATTGCAAGTAAGAACAGAGCATCTCGCTTGTCTGCAATTCTTAACTTTCAAAACTGCTGCTATTCAGTGACTTCGCTCTCATTGGGAGCTTAGTCAGTTAAGACGGCCGCACTAGAACTGAAGCTGATATAATTGTTAAACACGCTCAGTCAATCTTTAAACCGGTAGCTAAAATCTCATCAAAAACAACCCTGTTGTAAAAATGTCTCCCCCAAAAAAACCTTTAACTTTTCTCCACAAAAAAAAAAGGCATCCTAAACCCTACATCTTTCAGCCTTAAAAAAGTTATGATATCTAGTTTCCCCGTCAAGTATCTGCCAAACTACCATCCTACCTGATTTCCTCTTTCATCAGAATTACTTTCGCTAGAACACCCATCACCAACTCTTCACCAGTGAGGATAGATCATTTGAATCATTTTCAATCCTGTTTAACTGGTAGCTTTTGCCTCACCAAGCAACTACCTTTTTTTACTTAAGTTTCTGATCAAACAGCATTGAAAACAATTTAAAATACAGTAAAACCTCGTTAAGTCGTCACTCAAGGGACCAAAAATTTTTGACCACTTATGCGGAGTGACTACTTATGTGGAGTGGGAAATTAAGGAAGGAAAAAAAAAAAGCCTTACAAATATTCATGAATATCAGTAGAATTCTGTGAGAAAAACAACAGCTTATGTAATCAATGTCTATAAATTAGTGGAAATATTAAAAAGGGGGAAAAATACTTACTTTGTTTCATTTTCTCTTACTTATACATTACTAAATAACAACAACTTATTTTAATGTAGTTACAGTACATTAATACAATCCTTCAATGTTGACTCATGAAGTTGTTGCTTACGGAAAAGAACTATCTCTTCTAACATACATCAAGCTTTAAATTCTGTGTTTGTAGTTCCTTGAACGGATGTTAAATACTGACTAACTTTCTCCAGGCATTAGATTTTGTATGTCTTGCTGAAAGGAGTTTGATTCATACTCTCGGCACTCGGCGGAATCACAGCAAGAAATATGCTTTGAACGACCAGAATGGAGGATCGAGATTTCAAAGAAAAATGACTATCAAACAAGTCCGACGCTATTTTCTAAGATCCGATAAGGAAAAGGAATTTTAGAAAACAAATTTTGAGTGACTAGTTAACCGGGTAACATTAAATTTGGTGACCAGTAAAGGAGGATCATTTTACATTACTGTGAATGAGACCCTTTCGGGACCAAAGAAAAATGACCACTAAAACGGAGTGACCACTTAACCGGTCGACTACTTATTGAGGTTTCACTGTATCTATTTAAAGGAGTTTTCGGTGTTAAACCGATGCAACTCATGCATCCACAAATCAATTTCAAAGTTTCGATTGGACGCCGCCCATTTTGACTGCAAGAGGAGCTGAACGGAACCCCTGCATCCACCAATCGATGGCAAAGTAATGAAAACAGGGGTTCCCTGTAGCGCCCTCTTTGTTGCCATGAATTTCAACGACTGACACGGCCTGTAAGAATTAAGTGGGGCCACATGCATGAACTTGAGAACCCTTTAGCTGTGGGTTGATCTACGAACAATGCACATATTCAACTGTACTGTTTAACCGCGGATTGTATGTAATTTGGCAATCTGCCAAGTAAAGACTATTCCATCTGAATGAATCTATCAGGGGAGAAGGGAAAATAACGATGGGATTTTGATGCACGCGTTTTATAATGTCACTAGTGCCCTATTCATGTATTGCATTCTCAAGATTAAAATAAGGGGAAACAAAAATAGTTACCATGGAAACAACAAAAAGAAAATAAAATATTTTCATTTCGTTCAGGAACGTAAAAGCAAAATGGTAAGCTCAAAACTTCGTTGTGAATAAATAAATCAATTAATTTTTGCCGTGAGAATATGGATCGAATATACTTTATAGATATAAAAAATGCTGCTGTGGGCAAATTTTCATTTTTACAAAACTAAGGCTAAATAACAGAGAGGCAAAAGTGCACATCTGTAACAAACCAACTATCACCCCTATAAACTAATAGGTACGTCCATTTCCGCCTATAAACCGGATATTAGCCTTTCCATGTAATAGATGTTCAGACAGTAACTACCTCATATTACATTCGTTTTTCTTACTGTGAGGATACAGCGTCCAAAGTTTTTTTTCTTTGCTTTCTCTCGCTCTCTCTCTCTCTCTTTTTAACGATGTCTAAAAAATTCTTCAATCTGTGAAGTTTTCTTGTGCAAACCGAACATTCATACGATAATATTTTGCTTTTCTGGGATTTTTTTTTAAATGTGTCGAAGACTTTTCAGACACACTGTATATCGTCTAAAAATTTTCTCCACCTAAAGAAAATTATATCGATAAAAATATTTACTCAAAGGTGAATCGAAAACATCCAGGACATCTGTATTAGAGGTGCAACATCGATAGCAAAACATCGATGTTGCAAAAAATCGATGTTAGAAATTAAAACATCGATGGTATTGATACATCGACCAAAAAACATCGATGTTTCAAAAAATCGATGTTAGAAATTAAAACATCGATGGTATTGATACATCGACCAAAAAACATCGATGTTTTAAAACATCGATCTTTTTATCAATGTATAACATACATTTTTGAATATACTACACTAATTTAAGCAATACAAAAGAATACGTACCCGACGAATATATTGAAAATACTGAACCTCAAATCATGAATATAATTTAATAAGAATAATTTTGCAACATCTTGGTATTATAATTGGGCAAAAATTGATACTATAAGACAAGCACCGATTAATACAAACTAGTTATAGTAATAAGGAAATATTTTCAAACTGAATGAAACTAAAAGTAAATTTGCATCAAAAAGAATCTAAGAAAAAATGTATCACACCACTTAACGTCAGTTGAATGATGAGCAAAAGTTGCGCTAATTATTTTAAAAATACAAAATTAGTTCTAGCAATTATTTTTTAAGAGCAATAAATATGTGTTATACTGTTAGTTAATAATTAAACATAAATTGTAAGTAATAGAGGGACGACTTGTTGGGGGGAAGTCGATTAGTAACCCCGACTATTGGTGTTGACAGTTTGGAGAAAAAGAAGTTTGTTTACTTTGTCCCCCCAGAAGCGCATTTCTCTTTTCGCAGACTATCCCACCAGTCAGAGAAACATCTCTTTCCGATGGAACAGAAGTTGTCATCACTATCAAATACTTTAATGCAGCTTTTACCAGCTCTAAATTTTTAAAGTTATAATTTTCACCGTAGTAACGTATAGGATTTTCTTTTAGTTTCAGAACTGAAGCCTTGAAATAGACTGCAAGTTCTGGCACTAGACTACTTGTGTCAGGTTCTTCCCATAGCTTTGACCTCTTCCTCACTCTCTAGTTAATCTACTATCTTGTAGTGACCTTCCCAAAAATCATCCTCTACACAGAAAAGTTGATCTTATAAAATGGGTGCAAAAAAAAAAAAAAAAAAAAGATGACACATGATTTTTTGACAGCTTCATAAGTAAATTTAATTACCTAGCGAAAAAATTGGAGCAAATTTTATGATAATTTTCATTAAAATGCAAAAACATCAACATCGAAACCAAAACATCGATGGTCCAAAAACATCGAAAGTAAAACATCGATGTTTCCAAAACATCGACATCGATGTCGCACCCCTAATCTGTATAGAGTTCGTATCTTGTCAGAAGTATTTAGTTATCTCGTTTAAGGTAGGTGATTGAATTGAAACTGCATTATTTCAATCTAAGAAGATGAACGAAATGATGAAGTTGATATCCACCGTTTTGGAATCGCAGATTGTGTGAAACATTTAATGGTTACAAGTTTTAAGTCTTGCACGAAGTCATATTAGGCATAAATTTACTTCAATGTAAGAGCATGTACAAAAATTTTGAACAGCATACAGCGGGGGAAAAAAATCATTACCTGGCTACAGCCATAAAGGCTAATTCTACGTTAGTTCCAGTTTTGGCACTTGTTTCCATGAAAGCGACTCCGTATTCCTGAAAGCAGAGGAAAAGAAGGAAAATCAAACCTTAACATAAAGATAAATATTGTAACAAATTCTGTAAATATTAATTATTTTTATGATTAATTTGTCGTAATCTAGCTAAATTAGGCGTTTACTAAATTATCTTTCATCTAAAATTATCGTAGCAACGTAACCTGTAAATAGTTTCTTGTGATGAATATACAGCCCCCGTACAGTCGGCTGAAGTATACGGTCCCCTCATTTCTGAATGATAAAATTTGTGAATGGAAAGAAATAAAATAACGGTCTACGATTTTCGGGAATCTTTTGAAATATTGTGAAAACTTTTCGATGTCTATAAATAACCGCCTGCATGATAAGAAGTCAGTCTCGAGTTAGTTTTTGCTTGTGAATCGTGGCCGCGGTACGCTGGAGGGCATGTATTGCTCTGCTCTGTGAAGCCTTTCGAGCTGTATTTTTGCGTACTTGAATGTAAATACGTGTGTAACCGTTGAGTTTACGGTGCTGATTGATGTTTGCTTAATCGCTGATGATTAATTTAGCAGTTGTTAACGACCTTTCCTGTACATAGTGTAAATAAATCTCCTGTGTTTTTCTCAAGAACTGTGTCGTCCTTTCAAGAAACTTGAAGCTGCACCGGAACCCTTAACAATATGTATATTTCTGATCATGTGGCTCTCAGATTCACAGGCCGGCTAGCCTGCGGATTTTACTGGTTTCCGAAGGTCAATCAGCCATCAGCGACTTATTTTTTTTTCAATTGGATAATTTTTCAGTTTTGTTTTCATAAAAAGTTTTGCTGGTCGTCAAATGACTTCTATTTTGGATTAAGAACATTAATTAGCATTATTAACATTTAATAAGCATTATTAACTTTTTCTTAGAATACAGAAAAAAAAAAATAATTTGAATTTTGACATTTTGAATTCAAATTATGTTTTTCGCAATCGCGATTGTGTGTATGTAGGCGTGTGTGTTTGTTTGTGGGAGGGTATGTGTGTTTGTGTGTTGGGGTATATGTGTGTATTCATGTGTGTTTGTCTGTGTGCAGGCATAAGTGCGTGGGTAGTTGTGTGTATGAATGTGTGTGTTTGTGTGTGTGGGGGGGGGTATCTGTGTGTAGGCATATGTGTTTGTGTCTATGTGCAGGCATGAATGTGTGGGTAGTTGTGTGTATGTGTGTAGGTGTCTGTATGTATGTGTGTATGTGCTTGTGTGTGTGTTTGTGTATGTGTTTGTGTGTATGTGTGTGTAAGTGTGTGTGTGTGTGTGTTTGTGTGTATGTGTGTGTAGATGTATGTGTATGTGTTTGTGTATGTGTGTGTAGATGTATGTGTGTGTATGTGTTTGTGTGTGTAGTTGTGTGTGTTTGTGTATGTGTTTGTGCGTGTGTAGTTGTGTATGTATGCGCGTGTGTGTAGCATATGTATGCAACCTGGAGATGGTTTTCGCTAGAGGAGCAGCATCGTGAGGAGCCGGTCGAGGGATGCTGCAGAGGGTGCTGACGGGAAAATAAAATGATAGCACATCAAAACAGTCAAGTGAGAACAAGAAGCAATCGTGATTGCTCAATAAAATCATTATCCACATGAAGTAACCCAATATAAAATGATCAATGTACTTCGGCTTCCTTGATGCGATTTCATTATTCCTGTAAGGTTTGTGCATGGCCCCACTGAATGCGCTGGCGCTTACCAGGCCTTGACAATTTTTGACTTTCTTGTGTTAAACCGGGGCAACTATTCCTGCACTTGAACATGGCCACACTAGATGGAAAAACTTCAAAACTTCATATTTGCCCATTCTAACCGCAAGGAGGCGCCACAAGCCACGGTTGCATCCACCAATCAACGACAAGTTTCAAAGCTTGTTTATTTTAATTAATAAATGGAACATGTAACAAACATCAATATTTCGCAAGATGCTCAGAAATATACCGTAAAAACCAATTCGAATCGAATTAGTAAAGTTATTTAGCTGATTATTTAATGCGTAAATGGTGGATCTAAAGTTGGTTAGGCAATTTCTTTTAATTTAATTTTACATGTTCATTTATAGCTTGTGTATCATTTGATGGATTATTTTACGCTTAATGGAGAAACATAATTATTCAGAGGATTATTTTTTATTTTAATGGACTTTTAGATCTTGTTTCTAGGGCTTATCGCTTCGCTTACAAGTCTTTGAAAAAGACAAAATAGTTTATAGTATCGCCAAATAAATACTTCATATGTAACTTGAAATAGTCCCCGACAATAAATAAAATTGAAACTAATCGCCAGATTAAAAAATGCTCCGCTACGTACCTATCATGGAAAATTACCCCCCCCCCCACACTTTTTTTTATTTTAAGAAATGTTAGATATTTAGAGCTGCTCCTAATGCTATACCATTAGAACAAGATTACAAAAATTTGTAAGCAGATCTTAGATTCCTGCGGATACTTGACGGTCTACTGTGTGTGTGTATTTTATTTTTCCAACAGAAAATTCATATCCTAATTTTCGCCAAACTTGGCGATCAAATTTCCTGCAAAGTTTCTAGTTCAAAGCTCCTTTCTCATTCATGTTTAAAGTGTAGAAAATAGTTTTTTATGACGAATTCAATGTTTACAGGATTTTACATCGCTAAATATTTTAATTTTTTTTAAAGTACAGTAAATTTGCGATACTTCGAAGTCCGATAAATCGAATATTACTATAGCTCGAAATTTTTATCAAGTCTTGACAACTTATTCTTTAATTCCATTCTAATTATTCTGAATAACTCGAAGTTAACTTCTTTCAACTCGAAGTTTTTTCCAAGATTACTCGAAATTATTTCGAAAGAACGAAAAAAAGAAAAAGAAAAAAAAAAAGAAGTGACTATGGGAGAATAATTATTTCACCTTCACTTGCAATCCGAATTTGAAACGAATGAAGATGTGCACATTTCCTGAAGTAGAATCAGCTCTATTCAAGCGGTTCCAGCATGCTTTTGATTTTTTTCTATCAATACATTTATTAAACTGTGCATATTGTGCTAAAAAACTTAAGTTCTGTAATTTTGTCTGTTATATGTACATATTAATTAAAGTATTCGATGGTTTTTAATATTAAAATATCAAAAACCAAAACTATCGTTAAGTCAAACTTTCGATAAGTCGAAGTTTTCCGTCGGTCTTTTTACATTCGAGCTATCGCAAATCGAATGTATGTTTAAAGATATCATAGAAATGGCAAGTAAAAAAAAATCATTTGCTTTTGCAACGACAAAATAAATTTTGTACGGAACTCTCCACTGCTAGGATTTTACAAAATATCAACAGTGTTGATATTTTGTAAAATAATCTGTTCCCCATTTTTTTTAAATTATTAGTTTCACAAATTCATGTGTAGATATTTGAGGAGTTTCTTTCCCTGTTGCATGTATTTGTTAAATGTTAAAAATAAATTTAAAAAAAAAATAATAATTTGAATTTTGGCTGCTTGATGAGTTCGAATTAAGTTATTCACGATCATGAATTGCGATAGGATCCTACTCGTTGGGTTTCTTGTTTCTACAAATGGAATGAAATGGAAATGACCAAGAAATTTGCACCCGTCATAATATGACTGTTGATTTTTTAGAATAGGTAATACGAGGCCGTAAGAAAGATAAATATTTTATGGCCGAATCTGACCTTTATCATAAAAATTATTTACTGCGTGAACACTTTATAACAATTGAAAAATATATTGAAGTAATAGCACCTGGGATGCTATAGGTAAGGTGGGAGCCTGGGGGTGGGGATAGAACCTGAGCTAAAGTGAACGCTCTCCGGTCTGTGCGCCTTCCGATGTGTGTGTGTACACCCAAACCTGTTTTTGTGCGGACCTTTTTTTTTGTGTAGTTTATAAAAATTATTTATAAAACGAGCGAAAATTATTTATTAAACGAGTGCTTGGTAGTATCATCAAGGGTCGACAGGGGCATCAGATGGGAAGTCACTGTGACTTTCCAAATATTTCTTAATTCGGGAAATTTTTCGGGAGTCTGCAAAATTATCATCGCTTGGTTTATTTTGATTTCGTTTAAATATAATATTTTGATTATTTTCTACGTGAGACTTTTTTTATGCAGTCCCTATCCACCGCATAAAAAAATATTTTTTAACTCAGTTGCGAAAACTTTTTAAAGCTACTGGTGAAGTTTCAAGCATTTTTTTTACACGATTTTTTTATGCGGTCCCTATTCACCGCATAAAAAGAGGATTGGGTGTATATATATACATTTTTTTAATGCTCAAAGCGTGTGAAGCAACAGGGTCGTTTCCGAAATTTTAAGGGTTTATTTATTTATTTATTTTTTTTAAAAAACATTTTTAAAATCATAGGATCTGATCATTTTTTAAAATAACTTGACTAAGTTTAATATTTAAAAAAAAATGCATTAATCGGTGCGCTTTCATTGTTTACGCTTCTGCCGATGACATCACAAATGATGAAACGCCATTCACTGATGCCACTCACAGAGCACAATATTCAATTAATTTCTTTACTCACAAGTGTTGGCAACTATATGATTGATAGTAAGCGTAGAGTGCAATATGTAATTCGCTTCTTGATCATCATAACGTAGAAACGGGGTAGACAGATGCGCCAAAGTACATCATTTGTGACGTCATAAAGACCACGCCTTATTTTCAAAATCGGACATTTAAAAAAATTAATTAAAAACTAAGCTTCGGGAAAATGAAAGCTTTTTCTAGCTCCATGTTATTTTTATTTATTTTTTGATTATGCTATGAATTTCCTTTTGTAAAAAAAAAAAATCTGCACTTTTTCGAAATAGCTCTTGTGCACTAAGCGTTTGTGCATCTCTATGCGTATTGTGCACTAATATACTACTAAAATCTACACTAAAGTTAGTATAACATGAGATGTGCTAAAAATGGAAGGGGAAATAGATAAATGACATTATTTTGGTGTCCGTACAATATTGGTGCGAGAACCACGGATCCGTCGTAGAACCATGTATTAGTCACACTCTGATTTTAAATGTTTTTAAAATTATGTTAATGGTTCATTTTCTTAAATTGCCATCATATTTTTAACTTTTCTATTGTTCTTCTTCATTTGAAAAATAATATTCCTAACCAGGCCTGTCAAGTGGGGATATCACGGTGGGGAGGAGGCAATTATGACACCCCTAAATTTTACAAACATACTAAAATTAGGCATTTTGCTCGTATTTTGTTGTTTTTTCCCCTACACAAAACCTTTGCCCCCCCCCCCCCCCCGCGAATTTTTAAATGTCGGGCCTGTTCGTACGTTTTTAATTAGATTCTATTCGTTGTAAAATATACACTACATTACGAGCGAAAAGAATGGCAATTGTTAACGTAAATTCCTATATCCCCCCCCCTCTAATCCCCATCAGGGTCAAAAGGGGCAATGAATGACCCTCTCAAGTTTTGAAAAATGAATGTATTTACAGATTGCGGAGCGTGTTTTTTTTTTTTCCCCTATGTAATTTATTGAGCAGAAAAAATTCGCATGTAAATGAGCATGTAAAATTAGAAATGAGGGCTGCCTGCCATATATCATCAATCTTAGAACTGTTGTATCCAAAAAGGAAACCCCAGGGGATTTTCAATAAAAAATGTGAAAATTATTTGCAAAGCTTTCAAAAAAAAGAAAAAGTTTGAAAAAATATATTAAGAATTACGCATTAATGTTTAAAAAAAATCATGTTTTCTGTGTTTAGTTAAAATTTTTTATTACACGTAATTTTTGATATGATATTAAAATAACAATAAGAAATGCTCTTCACCTTTGTAATACAATATTTATTCAGCACTTTTTCTCTTCATTCCTTCTTTTGAAATTAAAATTTTCGTGAAATGACGTACGCCCGATAATAAGTCGAGAAATCACGTATTCACAGATGCCAACGCTCACAATCACGCCAAGTGGAAACAAAAAGAGGGGTAGCCAGTGGCGCCCTCTTTGTTGCCATGAGTTTCAGCGATTGCCACGGCCGTTAAGTATTCAGTGGGGCCATGGTTTGTGATATTTGAGTGATCAATCGTTGTTCTTAAAAGAGAACGTGCTCCTGAATTTTTATTAGTTACTAGCTTTTGCCCGCGGCTTCGCTTATGTTGATGTACTTTTTTTTCAATTGATTCAAGTTAATGGTCATTACAGGCAGAGGTCAAATAGTTACCAAAACATTGTTTGTCTCTAGTTTCGCCGAGATTTCAAATTGCCTGCCCCCTTAAATGTATCAAAAGGTATGATTAAAACTGAAAATTAGGGGTAAAGGGAATAAATGAAATGTTGGTAAAAGTGAGAAGAAAGCCAAAAATCACAAAAAATAAATCACGAAAACGTTCAGGAGTTGTAAAGAAGTCAGTTTGGGTAATTCCCAAAAAATCCAATTCGAGTGAGGTCAACTATTCTTAAATAAAGTGAAACAGTTCCCTTATAATCCCGATCTCTATCAAATAGATAATATCCAGCGCTACACCGGCAATCTAAATTATTGTATAATGTGTAACTTCTTACCGTAGAAATCGTCCCAAAATAGGGTCAACAATGATACTACCTGAAATGTTTCCAATAAACAGCAAAAATTTGGCAATTGTTTGAAATTGTGTGCAAAGACAAAGCAATGGAAGTTTTTGCGCTGTTTATGAATTTGCGAATTAGTTGGCGAATTATTTTACGTGTTAACAAATTTAAAGAAAGAAATATTAAAGAAATGGCGATATTTGGTTACATGGTGAAAACCGAGAAACAGTATTGCGTAGTCTTTAGCTTCAAAAACAGCGACAGTTGAAAAAAATGCCAAATGCCTTAGCTATTGAAATGATTCCACAAAAAAAGTTTGGCTAGATTCCAGCTGATCGATTAAATACCCAGTCAATACAAATAAATAATAAAAAAAAACATTAATTGCCTCAAAATTGCATTAAAATGGAAAAAAATCAGCCAAATCTATGTATTATTTGCCAATCTTGTGCAAAAATCTTACTTCAAGATTTGACTTGAGAAAAGCCTTGAACAGTCACGAAAAGCAAAGATAGTCAACAATACAACAATAGTCGTTATCATAGACTAATAATAAGAGTAGACCGAGCTTTCTCATTCTTGCTGATGAAGAAAATTGGTTCATAGATGTATCATGTGACTAGTGGAAGGGCTTGGCGATGACTTTGGCAGCATGGTTGCTAGATGGCAGCATTATCTATAGTTTGGCACTCGACATGTATTTTAAGACAATGTGTTTTCATTAAAAAAAACTTCCAGGTGCAGAGATTGGACTGTTTTTCTTTTAGTTATGCATTATTTTGGCATTAGTAATAGTTTTTGATCAGTTTTCGGTAACTTTTATTTCATTTGGAGCTGTCAGCGTTGGCGCGAACGAAATGGCGTAAACGTTTTGCGTTAACGCAAAAATGTACTAATCGGTATCTTAAATTGAAACTGTAGGTAAAAATCTTACCGTTTGCTGATTCTTCTTGGTCGCTTGCATCTTTTATTGCTTAGAAAGTTATTGAAATTGACTAAAGAAAATGCACAATACTATCTGAACGAAAAACTCACTATATTAACAAAATATTTACAACTTAGAATAACAAATTTACAAATCGGACTCCATAAAAGATCATTCTTCCGTGTTCCATCAATTCTATTTATTTTATTTCGCGCTGGCGTTGATCGTCTGCTACGATTAACGCCCGCTGTTGCTAGGATATCCACCAGTCACATGGTTTGGTTTATGAGCAGCAAAAGGGTTGCCATAGCTCGGTCTACTCTTATTATTAGTCTATGGTCGTTATCGATAGGGAGTTGAGATGATACACCAAATATTGTATTGAGTTAAGGAAAGCCTTCGAACATGGAACTAAAAAGCTCATAACTCGTTTTTTATTCTACTTAGAAATTTCGAATAAGTGCCATCTTCAGCCGAAAAATCAGAGCTTTCGATGGACATATAATGTTAATATGTGCAAGTATTTTTTCATCCCTATATTAGAGAATTTAGACGAAAATTATGTTTTATTGCCCCCCTAAGGGGGTTTTGCCCCCCATAATAGGACGAAAACTACCCTATGTGTTATTCTGATGCATAAGCTATATTATTGTGAAGTTTCATCAAAATCCATTCAGTAGTTTTTGCGTGAAAGAGTAACAAACATTCATCCATACATCCATACAGACAAACTTTCGCATATATAATAGTAGTAAGATCCTGCTTCGCGATGAATTGAGGATGATGAAGTTCATTTGGGAAAAGAAATGCTCGAGTTTTTGAAATTAACTCTTCATCCAGATTTTATATTTCAAGGAAATGAAAATATTGTGGATCCAACACAATGTTTTACATTTCGTCAGTGTTGATTTAGAACTGACCATGGGCTTTAAACTCTTGGAGTTGAGTTCAAATTTCTGGTTGAATAGCATTTATGTAAATTTCAAGCTGCCGACGCCGACTGTTGTTTCAGCAAATCGAAAGCACCAACAATAATTCGTTAGAAGAATACCTACTCTCCAATAGAAAGGTAAACAGCAGTATCTGCAATTTTTTTTTGCATTTCTTTCATCTAACATTTTACTCAAGCTTTATTGTAAAAATTTGCGTATTAGGATTAAGCTGAAAATGAAGCACGAAAAAAACGCTCAATTCCTACATTTTATTATACATATTTTTTTTTGTGGGGAGTCAAAAACGCGTTTATTTAAATATCTGTCTCGCTTCTCAAAAACTCTCTTTTGTAGATGCAGCGGTTTACCTGCCCACGGCAGTAACTAATCGATGTAATTAAGAATTGTTAACCCCTTCAGTCGGAATTATGAAATATTGGACCAAAAATGTTGATATTTGGTACACAGTGTACTGTGGTAAAGGGTATCTTATTGACAAAATTTTGAGTTTGTAGGAGAAAAATTAAAAGAGTTGTGGCACGTCCCATATTCCGGACTAATATTTTTGAAATCACTATTTCATATACAAAAACGATAAAATACCGAACAAACTTCATTATAAAATATTCTATAAACAATTATAAAGCATAATATAAGCGTTTGAAACGATTAATTAAAAATTATATATTTTTAAAAAAATCAGGAAAAAAACCTCGCTTTTCAGATGAAAATCCATGGTTGGAAAAATGAGCCACTCTCTACCTCTCAATCCTTATATGTCAGTGTTGTCAATCCCAAAACGAAAAATTATTTCACAGATTATAATAAGCAGAATGTAAAGAGTCAACTACAAAAAAAAATCAACTAATTAAATAGATTATTAAATGATTAGCAGCTGTTTAAAGTGTATGTCCGGTATACCGGACACCAGGTCTGAAGGGGTTAACGGGTCACTAAGTAACCCTCGGTTACCGTAAGTCGTAGGTTGCCGACGACTAGTTTAACCCCAGAAGTAAAACACAGGAGCAGAAGGAAGGTGTATGGGAACTGCATTTGTCACTCAGACAGAGAAAAGGGCTATGAAATGTTTAGTCTTAAGTCAGTGTCCGTGAAACACGGACCACTTGGTCCAGTAGCAAAGTACATCCGTAATTATGTTATGATTTGTTGTTGTCTTGTGCCTGCCACGCTGGCAATTTGGGATGCGCTGCTTCACTTTTCCAACTGTACCGTAATTTGGTGTGAAGTTTTGACTTCCATTGTACCCTAGGGTAGTTCAAAAATACATGTGAAAAAAAAGTTTACCCAAGATAACAGGACACCCCTCGATATTTTTAGACTTGTGGATAGTAATATACTGGAAGAAATTTAGCTTCCTATTTCAACTGAAAAAGGGTGCTCATCTCCCTTCCCCCAAACTTCATAAAAATGAAGAAGGGGTTCACAAAATACATTGAACTGAAAAAACAATGTTTAACATTATCATATACACTAGTAATATGCATATACATTGTAAAAAAATAATTATTTACAAAAAAAAATTAAAAAAAAATTATAGTTATAATTTGAATTCTGAAATTTTGAATTCAAATTATGTTTTTCGCAATCACGAGTTGCGGCAGGACCCTACTAATTGGTTACTAATCTGCTCACTTGCGTCTAGAAACGGCTCCTGTCCCACCTCTTAGGCGGTTAGGTGTGTACAGTTGTGTATGTGCAGACCTGTGTGTATGCACGTTGGCGTGTGTGTATGTGTGTTAAGGTGCGTGTGTGTATGTGTGTGTGTGCATGTGTATGAGCGTTCGTGTGTGTAGGACATGGACGCCACTAACCAGGAGCAGCGGCTACCGGGAGGAGTCGCGCCTGCAGAGGACAGTGGGGTTGAAAAAAAAACCAAACATCAAGGATAGTCAAGTGAAAAACAATTAGCAATCATGATTGCTCAAAAAGTAAAAGCTGGGGAAATTAAATGTTTCTAAATTTGCGGCATTTTCTAAGCTACGGCTAATGTTAAATGAAGGGGTCATTGAGCACCCTCTTAAAATCTGAGTAAGAAGCTAAAACTTTTACAGCATAATACTATTAGTAAGTCTTAAAAAAATAGGGGGTGCCCTGGACTCTAGCTGAAAAAAAGTTTTTTTGAAACAACCTACTGTATACGCGTGCCATAAGGACCCGTTTATAGGGTAGGCAACCATTCACAGCACAACAACACAAAGAAAGGACAAGAAAGAGAAAGTACATCCATCCCCGAGCCGGGATTCGAACCTGGGACCTTCCCGTCGCAGTCAGACTTCTCTGACCACTAGACAAGGCGGCCGGCAATTATGTTATCCAAATTCACGATTAAAAAAAATCAAGAGAAAATCGCTTCTTCTTTTTCCGTGTTATATGTGGTGCGATCCGAATCTCTTCCAGGCCGTCATATCATGTCTCAAATAGATTTGGAGTGCTTTGAGGTAAACGCAAACTTTGATTAACTCTAATTTAAGACTATTCTTTAATTAGAAAATCGGCCGTTCAGGTATGACGAGTAAATATTGCTTCTACATTTTAACGAAGCAGTTGCCTGTTTGGTGATATTTTGATATTTGAAATTTTAACCTTAACTCCAGTGGTTGAACCCTAAACTCCAGTTGGTAGCGTTCACTGTTGCCCACTTTCTCATCTCTTCGTTTTCCTAAAATGAATCTTACCAGTGAAACTGTTAAGTTACCGGATTCAGTTCAGCCTTGTCAAAATAAAGCGTTTCCCTAAATGTCAAACATTACCAAAAATATTATCAACTTATTCGCAACTCTAGAGCTCGAATACGCTACCTTGCGGTGATTAAGAATACTAAAGAAAAAGGTAAAACATTCCATTCCACGTGTTTTCTTTGGGGTAAATTCCAAGCTTCAGACAGTTTATGTGTAATGTAATTTCAGAAGAATAGAAAAGAAAACTTCCCACAAACACGTTGAAAAATTACAGTCATTCACGAAGCGTCAAAGCAAGTTATAAGTTACGGCATGTTTTTGTTTTACCTTTTCCATCCGCCATTAGACAGTGGCTGCAGTGCCCCCTATAGTTTATTGGAATTGCGAATAAAGCCCGTTGTGGTTCTGTGGGTGGAAATATAATTTTTAATAATCCTCATATATATATAATAGCCAATGATCGAGTAAACCGCGAGTTTCAACAATGAAACTTGCGGCACGGCATGATAATTTGATAAAATGTTTTGGTAATGTTTAAAATGCTTTTATAGTGGCAAGGCTGAACTCGATCCGGTAATTTAACCGTTTTACTGGTAAGACTGTGTCATTTTAGGGGAATGAAAAAATGGTTAACAATGAACGCTACCTACTGGAGTTCAGGGTTAATCCACTGGAGTTGGAGTGAAGATTGAAGTTTCAACAATCAAACTATCACCAAACAGGCAATGACTTCGTTCAAATGTAGAAGTAATTTCCACCCGTCATATCTTGACGGGCGATTCTCTTGTGGAATGAATAACAGGCAATGAGCAAGGTGGTTGGCAATAAGAGGGCGTGTTTATCAAACTATTTAGAGCCAATGACGCGTTCTGAATTCCTGTCTCTGTCGCATAGGTATGAGGCTAACTTAAGAAGTATATACGTTGTGCGCATGCACAGAACTGCAGCGACAGAGATTTTGTCAGGGTAAAACCAGCAATATATATATATATATATATATATATATATATATATATATATATATATATATATATATATATATATATATATACACTGCAAGCAATACCAAAGCGTTCAGTTACGGCGTGCAGGGACTGCAGGTTCGCCGTTCTTTTAGGCTCTGAAATAGCCATAACCGCTTTGCAGGAAAATAACCACATAGAAACTAGTTATATCTTCACACTGGTGGCTAAAAATATTTTAGCACACCAGCGAGAGTTCCGCAAGCATGTTATACTTTTCATTCACCCGTCTCCCTCCTGCTTTTTTTTCCCATATAAGAAATGAAATGCAGAATAACATAGTTTGCAGTTTTACCTTCGCCAGCCTTTCCCCGTCTTCATACATCACTTGCCTGTCGGCCGATGAGTCCGCTTTATTTCCGATGAGCATAATGACGACGTCGTCCTGGGCGTACTCGTTGATTTCCCCCAACCACGCCTGAAAATGTAAAAACAGAAAATCAGTACATTTATTAGTTCTCTAGGAGTGTGCGCTTAACAAAATAGGAACAGATGTCAAGGGAAAAAATCATTTTTGTTGAAGTCTCAACAGCGAGGAGCGCTTCGAAAGAGATAATGGATTGCAGAGGTTTTTTCCAACGAGACAGATATACAGGGTGTTTCAAAATGAATAGCGGGGTTTTAACATGTTATAATATTTATTACACCAAACTTACAGCCACAAGTGATGAAATCAAATGAAAGAGAAACTCAAACAGTTTTGTTTGTTGGCATCAGTGCGCATGCGCGTGGAATGTTTCTGCTGCAATCCGCTAGAAAGCAAAGTTTGTAGCAAAAATGGCGACTAAGGAACAGAAAGCGTTTTGTGTTTTATCTTCCAGCAAGATGGTGCGCCGCCTCACTGGCATAATGAGGTACGCGATTGGCTTAACCTAACTGTACCCGACTGCTGGATTGGCCGTATGGGGCCTAATGACAGGGCTTGTTTCCCATGGCCTCCACGGTCACCCGATCTAACGCCGTGTGATTTCTATCTTTAGGGGTTTATTAAGGACCGTGTGTATGTGCCTCCACTGCCAGCCGACCTTCCCGAATTAAGGAACAGGATTGAAACAGCTGTTGCAGCAATTACTAATGAGACACTCATCAAAGTTTGGGAAGAACTCGCGTATCGTCTTGACGTGTGCCGAGTGACGAAGGGTGCTCACATTGAACACTTGTAGGCTATTATGTAAAACTGTTTCTCTTTTATTTGATATATCACATGTGGCTGTTAGTTTGGTGTAATAAACATTATAACATGTTAAAACCCCGCTATTCATTTTGAAACACCCTGTATTATTGCAAGAACTCGCATATCGTCTTGACGTGTGCCGAGTGACGAATGGTGCTCACATTGAACACTTATAGGCTATTATGTAAAACTGTTTCTCTTTCATTTGATATATCACTTGTGGATGTAAGTTTGGTGTAATAAATATTATAACATGTTAAAACCCCGCTATTCATTTTGAAACACCCTGTACTTAGTACGGTCTGGAGAGCCTAATGGTTAGAACATCGGACTTTGGATTCTGAGAATCAGTGGCTGGGATTCGAGAGAGGGGGAGGGGGGGGGGGCGATTGACCCCGCACTTCTTTCACCATCAAAGCTTTCCTCAACGTTAAGATTTTAATTTCAAACCATTCTGGGTGACATTATTCGAACGTCACTACATATTATTTAACATTTTAGTTTTTAAACTTCAATTTTGAAAATTTTCCGGGAGAAAATCTCCGAGCGCACTCCTTCCTTCCTTTAAATTCAAAGATGACCTAATTTGTATTATAAAGACTCCAGTTTGTGGAAAAAAAATCAGGAAAAGAATCCCCATAGATAGCGTAAAATTGCGTTTTTAAGACTCCAACTTAGAGGAGAATTTTTTCTCAAGTCCTCAAAGGAAGTTCAAAACTGAGTTCTTCGGATTTCATCAGTTCAAAGGAAAAAAATTACTAGGAGAACCTCCGACCCTTTTTGTTCCTCCTTAAGCCAATAAAAGATAAGTCTGAAATAACGCTTGAAAAAAGTTTAAAAAAAAGTTTTAACTTTTCAAACTTTCGGGGAGCGAACCCCAAATTTCTTGCTCTAAGTTTGCTAAAGATAACTTTAATTTGCGTCTTTAAGACATCATACGAAACATCATACCTTATCCTTACATTACCAAAGACAGTCCAAACTTTTTTGTTTTTATTATTATTATTATTGTTAGTAATTAGATTTTAGTAAAAAAAAAAAGAAAATTAATTTGAATTTTGCCATCTTGAATTCAAATTATGTTTTTCGCAATCACGAGTGTGTGTGTGTGTATGTAGGCGTGTGTGTTTGTGTGTAGGGGATGTGTATGTGTGTGTAGGCATGTGCGTTTCTGTCTGTGTGCAGGCATGAATGTGTGGGTAGTTGTGTGTATGTGTGTGTAGGCATGTGCGTTTCTGTCAGTGTGCAGGCATGAATGTGTGGGTAGTTGTGTGTATGTGTTTGTTTATGTGTATGCGTAAGTGTCTGTATTTATGCGTGTGTGTATGTGTTTGTGTGTGTGTATGTGTAGGTGTCTATATTTATGCGTGTGTGTATGTGTGTGTAGATATATGTGTGGGTATGTGTTTGTGTGTATGTGTGTGTGTAGTTGTGTATGTATGCGCGTGTGTGTAGGATATGGACACAACCTGGAGACAGTTTTCGCTGGAGGAGCAGCATGGTGAGGATCCGGTCGACGGTGATGCTGCAGAGGGTGGCGGGGGGGGGGGATAAAATCAAAGGACATCAAAACAGCCAAGTGAGAACAATAAACAATCGTGATTGCTCAAAAAAAAAAAAAAAATACGGCGTTTTTAAAATTGCAATTTCAAAACTTTTACACTAGAGAACATCAGAAGCCCTCCCCCCTCCCCCAGTCACTCAAGATAGACTAAAATAGTCTTCAACTTCCTAAATAATTTCGCCCGCGCACTTTGAAGCCTCACTCGCCGCCTCTGCTGAGGATAGTGGGTTCCATGCCAGAAGCCAAAGGCATCCACCAGGTTTCTAGGTACGTTCTTTGTTAAGTCCGTGAACCCGAAAGTTTCTTTTGTCGGCCGTTGAGTAGTTTTCACAGGTACAGACGAACATCTGAAATGTTTTTTTCCCTTTCAGCTATTGGACGTTACTAGTGGGTATCGTCCAATTGAGAAGTTTTGACCTCTCGAGGCATTGCCACACTCTCTCTACTTGGACATTGCCATCCAAGGACACGACAACAACAACGAGAACAGTTAACGTAAAGCCCATAGACTAATAAAAAGAGTAGACCGAGCTTTCCCAGACTTGCTGATGAAAAATTTGGTTCATGGATACATCATGTGACTGGTGGGAGGCTTGGCGAAAACTTTGGCAGCATGCTTGCTAGATGGCAACATTATCTATAGTTTGGGACTCGACATGTATTTTAAGACGTAATGTGTTTTCATTATAATTTTTTTTCCAGGTGCAGAGAATGAACTCTTTTTATTTTAGTTATGCATTAGTTTGACATTAGTAATTAGTTTTTGATCACAGTTTTCAGTAACTTCTATTTCATTTGGAACTGCTACGTCAGCGTTGGCGTGAACGTAGTGGCGTAAACGTTTTGCGTTAACGCAAAAATGTACTAATCGGTATCTTAAATTGAAATTGTAGGTAGAAATCTTACCGTTTGCCGATTCTTTTTGGGCGCTTGCATCTTTAATTGCTTAGAGAATTATTGAAATTAACTAAAGAAAATGCACAATACTATCTAAACGAAAAACTCACTATATTAACAAAATATTTACAAATTTAGAAATCGGACTCCATAAAAGATCATTCTTTCGTGTTCCATCACATCTATTTATTTTATTTCTCGCGGGCGTTGATCGTCTGCTACGATTTCGTCTTTGAAATAAAATTAATTTTGAAATTAATTTTAGACGATTTCGTCTTCGATCGTCTGCTACGATCAACGCCCTTTGTTGCTAGGATATCCACCAGTCACATGGTTTGGTTTATGAGCAGCAAAAGGGTTGCCATAGCTCGGTCTATTCTTATTATTAGTCTAT
Source organism: Uloborus diversus (assembly GCF_026930045.1). Classification (NCBI taxonomy): domain Eukaryota; kingdom Metazoa; phylum Arthropoda; class Arachnida; order Araneae; family Uloboridae; genus Uloborus; species Uloborus diversus. The sequence continues at coordinate 151,891,894 of NC_072738.1, read as the reverse complement.
GGTAAAGCCAGTAACATGAGGCTAAGGGTATACGATGTAATTCCAATAAGTAGTTGGCGAGAATTTGCTTTCACAGGGCGAAATGCCAAGTTAGGTCATTTGATAAGAACTCGGCAACCGACCATCTTGAGCTTTTATTATCTGGCTCTGGAAGTGCCTCTGGTGATCACTAGGAAGCCTACAGCTAAAAGTGGAATCCGAACCATTACTGTTTGACCATCGATTACATGGAAAGGCTAATATCCTGTTTATAGGCGGAAATGGACGTATCTATTAATTTATAGGGATGTTAGTTGGTTTGCTTCACATGTGCACTATTGCCACTCTATTATTTAGCCTTAGTTTTGTAAAAATGAAAATTTGCTCACAGCAACATTTTTTAACTCTAAAGTATATTCGATCAATATTCTCACGGCAAAAATTAATTGATTTATTTATTCACAACAAAGTTTTGAGCTTACCATTTTGCTTTTACTTTTCTGAACGAAATGAAAATAATTTATTTTCTTTTTGTTGTTTCCATGGTAACTATTTTTGTTCCCCTTATTTTATTTTTGAGAGTGCAATAAATGAATAAGACACTAGTGACATTATAAAACGCGTGCATCAAAAAAGGCCATCGTTATTTTCCCTTCTCCCCTGCTAGATGAATTCAGATGGAATCGTCTTTACTTGGCAGATTGCCAAATTACATACAATCCGTCGTCAAACAGTAGGAGGCTACTAAAAGAAGTGCTCTACATATCAATAACATCCGAGATATTGCCAGGTTTGAGATTGGAATAATTCGTGTTGACATACGTAACAAGCATTTTACGTAAAAGTTGCTTTGTTAGAAACAATAAGCAGGACAGCATTACAATTGAAATGCTGCAATGGATATTGAATAGCAGGTAAGAATAAGTTTACTACTGTTTGACCACGGATTGTATGGAATTGGCAAACATCCAGGTAAGGCGATTCCATCTGAGTAAGGGGAAAAATAAAAATTTTATGCGCGTATTTCGCTCATGCGACCCTGCTTAATTTAGAGGCTAAAATACATCTGCAAAATCTGACATCCCTGAAAACTAATAGATGCTTCCATTTCCGCGTGTAAACCGGATGTTTGCCTTTCCATACAATCCGTGGTTAGACAGTATCATATAATTCTAAATTACTTGCCAAAACATAAACAAACCTACATATTTTAACGACAGTAATTTTGTGTGTGCATAACGTTTCATTTGAGTTTTCAAAGTGACATGTGTTGTCGTATACGTATGGAATTCTTTATGTAACACATTTTTTGTTAAAACAAGAAATAGTAAAATACTATTGTTATTAGAATGACTGCAATACATTTTTTTCGAAGATTACATTGAGTTTACTAGCACACTGCATCAAATACTGTCTGACCACGGATTGTATGGAAAGACAAACATCCGGTTTACAGCCGGAAATGGGCGAACCTATTTTTTTTTACCTATTCCAGCTTTTGCAGAAGCAGTCCCTTTAAATTGAGCGCAATACACGTATCAAATTTTTACTTTTCCCCCTTATTCACATACATTCGTCTTATCTGGACGTTTGAAAATTCCATGCAATCCGCGGTTGGACTATATCTTGCCTCGAAATTAATTCATCAAAACAGCTTTATACCTTTTAAGCCGTGCACTCGCAGAGCGCCGAGTTTAGAACACATCAAGTTTAAAATCACATTATTCATCACCGCTACATTATTTAAGTCATTCGAAGTCCGTCGTCAACTTAATAAAACTCAAATATTTCAGAATTAAAACGGACAGATAAACCCTAACCATTATCGGGCGCCCTTCTGCTGTAGAATTTTAAAAGTCGATGTGGCAATGAATTTGTTATGTAAATATTCGTGACAGCATTTGTGTCCGTCGGGTGGCATTAAGTCCGTGTTTGAATTTGCGGCCACCGCTCACGGGGCATTATGAAATAAAATGCAGGAGCCATATTCACAAATTGGCGGCTGGAGTTTGTTTGGTTTAAGATTAAAATGTCAGGTCCGTGAGTAAGACATTTCGAATATGAGTCGATAGAATTATGGATAATCCGAAATTTGTAAAACCAGATTTTGTGCTGCTGCATGTTTGGAAGTTGTTGCGGAAATACTAGATAATCGATTTATTTTTAAAAACTAACGCTGGGTTCGTGAAGTGACTCGACACTCAATGTTTCAATCATTAAGTCACCAAATCGATATCGGTCGTTCTGTTGGGGACGTTAAGTACAAGTATGAATTTATCTTTCAATCGATGAAAAAAAACCGGGTCCTTTTGAACATAAAATCTGAGGAAAACAAAAGCTAGATCGTTCAGCTCTAAACCATGCTGCTAAAATCAAAGTTTTTATGCAAAAAAAAAAAAAAAAAAATATTGGGTTGTTCGGAAAGTAATTTCGTTTTTTCCCGTCAGAGGACTTAATTACGTTTTTTCGAAACCAACTTCACACTTAAGCCGCATAACCATTATATGTCTTGAGAGCTGATATTGCAAGGCTTGTGTGTGAAAAAGTTCTATTAATTCTACGCAGTAGTTTTTGGTTGGTGCCCTTTTAAATATGGAGAGCAATAAGCAGCATTTTCGTCATATTTTACTTTTTTACTTCAGAAAAGGTAAAAATGCTGTCCAAGCGAGAAAAAAATTGACGGATGTGTATGGAGAAGGAGTGTTAACAGTACGCCAGTGCCAGAACTGGTTTGCAAAATTTCGATCCGGCAATTTTGATGTCGAAGATGCACCACGGTCTGGAAGGCCGGTCGAAGCTGACAAAGATGCGATAAAGGCATTAGTTGATGCAAATCGGCGAATAACCACACGAGAGATCGGTGAGAGATTAAATTTGTCGAATTCGACTGTTTATGGCCATTTGAAAGGCATGGGCTTAACCTCGAAGCGTTGACGCGTGTGATTCGCTCCTCAAACGTCAAGAAAATGATCCATTTTTGAAGCGGATTATTACTGGGGACGAAAAATGGGTTGTATACAATAATGTTGCAAGAGGTCATGGAGCAGAAAAGATGAACCGGCTCAAAGCGTGTCAAAAGCCAACATTCACCAAAAAAACGTGATGCTCTCCGTTTGGTGGGATGTCAAAGGAATCGTTTTTTTTTTTTTTTTTTTTTTGAGCTTTTGCCGGACAATACAACGATTAATTCAGAAGTCTATTGTCATCAGCTGGACAAATTGAATGATTCACTTAAAGAGAAGAGGCCCGAATTAATCAACAGGAAGGGTGTAGTGTTCCACCAGGATAATGCGAAACCTCACACAAGTTTGGTCACTCGCCAAAAACTTTTACAGCTTGAATGGGACGTACTGCAACATCCACCGTATTCTCCAGATCTGGCGCCTTCCGACTACTATTTGTTCCGGTCCCTGCAAAATTTTTTGGATGGCAAAACCTTTACCTCAAATGAAAATGTCAAAAACCACCTGAACCAGTTTTTTGCCAGCAAGGACCAAAACTTTTATGAGAGGGGAATTATGTTACTGCCAGAAAGATGGCAAAAGGTGTTGGACCAGAATGACCAATATATAATTTAATAAAATATTTATTCATTATACGAAAACTGTCTTTCATGTTCCCCAAAAAAAACGAAATGACTTTCCGAACAACCCAATAATTTGAATTTTGACATCTTGAATTCAAATTATGTTTTTCGCAATCACGAGTGTGTGTGTGTGTGTGTGTGTAGGCGTGTGTGTGTTGTGTGTGTGGGTATGTGTGTTTGTGTGTAGGCATATGTGTTTGTTTCTGCGTGCAGGCATGAGTGTGTGGGTAGTTGTGTGTAGGTGTGTATGTGTTTGTTTCTGCGTGCAGGCATGAGTGTGTGGGTAGTTGTGTGTAGGTGTGTATGTGTGTGTTTGTGTAGGTGTCTGTATGTATGCGTGTGTGTATATGTGTTTGTGTATGTGTATGTATGTATATATGTGTGGGTGTGTAGGTGTGTGTATGTATGCGTGTGTGTGTGTGTAGTATATGGACGCAACCTGGAGACGGCTTTCGCTATAGGAGCAGCATCGTGAGGATCCGGTCGACGGTGATGCTGCAGAGAGTGCTGGTGGGAAAATAAAATGATAGCACGCCAAAACAGTCAAATGAAAGCATTAAGCAATCGTGATTGCTCAAAGAAAGGCCAATGGACAAAAATAAAAGTTGCATTAAAATGAAAAATAATCTGTTAAATTACTACATTACCATTAAAAAATTAACCATTAAAAAGTAAAATAATCCGACAAATGATGAAAATAATAAAAAAGGGCATTGGCTAACCTGAAAAGTTCCATTAAAATGTAAAATAATCCAATATCATTTAAGTCTTTAAAATGTTAAATAAATAAAAATTCCAATAAAATGGAAAATTAAGTATGAATAGTAAAAATGGCAACAGTTCTTTTAACAACGGGAATTTGTTTTCACCAGTTTGGCATGCTCCACGTAATGGTAATTCCCCGGAATGTAAATTCTTTGAAGTATCTTGCTTGAATCTTTATAGTTTTTGAGTAAAACTAACGCGTTTTTTCTTTCATGGAGAAAGCTTTAAGGAACATTCAGGACATGAATCGAAATGAGATCTACGGTTTATTCAAATTCATATCGGATATCAGACAGTGCTTGAGTAAAGAAGATGAACTGAAACGGATTAACTATGAATTGGCTAACATCAGATCAAAGTTCACGGGTGCGAAATCGTTAAGTGGTTATAACAGAAAGAAATACCTCTGTAAATTGGTGTTTATATTTTTGATGGGTTATAATACTGACATTGGTTATATGGAAGCAATTAATTTGCTTAGCTCTAACAAGTTCAGCGAAAAACAGCTTGGTTATTTGTTCACATCTGTAGTTGTGAGCAATAAATCAAATTTAATGCCAATGGTTTGGAAATCTGTCAAAAATGATTTGATGACTTCGGGTCCTGTGCATCAAAATTTAGCTTTGCAGTATATAGCAAATTGTGCGAACAAGAACATGGCTGTCGCTATGGGATTTACTGTGCTGCAACTGCTCCTATTCAAAGGAACAGCAGACTTTGTGAAGCAAAGCGCTGCTCTGTCTTTGGCGAGGCTGATTGAAATCGACCCAGACATAATTTGTGATTATTCAGACATAGATCGAATCATAAACTTCCTCAACAACCCCAACTTGGGCCTAGTTACAGCAGTGTTAAGTTTATTGGAAGTTTTAGTGAAGTCGAAGCCAAAAGAATGCGAAAAGTGTGTACATTTTGCTGTTTCTAGGTTGAGTAGGATTATTGTCACAGCGGCTGCAGATCTCCAAGACTACTCGTACTACTTTGTGCCTGCTCCTTGGATTTGCATCAAGTTATTAAGATTACTTCAACAACTACCGGTTCCGTCTGATCCCATTGTGAGAACCTGCCTTTGCGATTGTCTAGACGTAATAATGATCAAAGCCCAAGAACTTCCAAGATCAAGAAAACATGAACATACAAACGCAAAGAATGCAATAGTGTTCGAAGCTATAGCACTGATCTTCCAGCTTGATTTTGATCGGAGCCTTACGAACAGAGCTTGTGACGTAATCGAATTTTTTATGAGTCGGCGTGAAATCAACGTGAGAGCTTTGGCCCTAGAATCCATATGCATATATTCGAAATCTGAAGTCTGTAAACAAAAATTCAGAAAGCATATAAAAACTATAATAAATTTCCTAATCGACGAGACTGATACTTATATTCATCAACGGGCATCTGATTTACTTTATGTGCTTTGCAATGAAACAAATGTCAAACTTATTGTCGAAGAACTGCTGTATTTCTTGGAGATTGCTGATTATTCACTCAGAGAAGAAACAGCGTTGAAAATAGCAGTTCTGGCAGAGCACTTTTGTACCGACTATAAATGGTACTTTGACGTGGTACTGAAGCTGATAAAAACGGCCAAGGAACACGTAAGCGATGAGGTGTGGTACAAACTGATAAATAAGGTGATGGAAGTGAAGGACATTCAAGGACATGTGGTGGTTTCAGTTTTCAATGCGATGCAGTCGGGTTCCTGCAATGAAACTATGATAAAACTATCTGCTTACATTTTGGGCGAATTCGGAAACCTAATTGCTGCTAATGCGAGATCTTCCCCTCTCATACAGTTGAAACTGCTTCATTCTCATTTCGGAATCTACTCTGCGCCCACCAGAGCGTTGTTGCTTACGACGTACATGAAATTCATTAATCTCTACCCCGAGTTGAAAAGTCAAATTCAAGCAATATTCAGACGCAACCATATACTTCAGAGTCGTGATACTGAAATTCAGCAAAGAGGGGTGGAATATTTGAAACTTAGCCAAGTGGCCAGCGCAGACTGTCTGGCTACTGTGTTTGAACAGATGCCGCCAAAGAAGAATCAATCTATGGCTCTCTTAGCTCTGAAGCGAAAAAAATCGTTTGTATTTCAGAACTTGCCGGAAAAGAAAAAGGGGACTACACAGCTTCAACGGTCCACCACCGAAAAGCGAGTATTGCCAGAAAAACGCGAATATATTTACCAAAAATCTTTCAGCTGTTCAAATGATAATGCTACCTCAAGCGCATTATGTTACTCATTGATAGATCTTTCGCCAACTAAGACAACTTCCAGTATGGTCGGCTCCAAAGAAAAGCTACTTGAAAAATTAGTTTACGAAAGAAGTGGAATTTTGTACGAAAACGACTGCATATGTGTACTTATGGAAAGTGCATTCAGTGAACATTCTGGCAAAATTCAACTGACTTACAAAAATAAAACGAAATTCAAAATAGATCGATTCAGTGCGGTGATTCGATCGTTTGACTTGAAAGACAAACTAACGGTGACACTGCTGCCTTGCTATTCAATCATTGGTTTTGATTGTGAAATTCAACAAATTTGCACTGCCACATGTTTGAGGGAATATTACGGACAGCCTGATTTAATATTTAGTTTCAAAATGGAAGATGTTCCTTATGAAATTAAGTGGAAGCTCCCTGTAACTCTCAACAAATTCCTCAATCCACTTTCGCTCGATGCTATGAATTTTAGCCATCGCTGGAAAGATTTAAATAATCTCGAAGAGCAAAAAGTTTTTTCAGTTAAATGTTTTATGACGAGAGATGATATTGAAAGCAGGCTGATTAGCTTCGGTTTTGCTGTTCTTCCCATACGTGACAAAAATTGTGAGAATATAAGTTGCGCTGGAACAATTTGCACTCGTTTCAGACATTATGGATGCTTTCTTCAAATTGAAACGAGCGAGCTAAGTGATGAATACGAAGCAACCATTAGGTCAGAAGAAAAAACAGTTTGTAAGGAAATTTTGGAGCTTTTAAGTCGCATTTTTTAGCATAAGAATAATTTCTGTACTGGTGATGATCCATGCTTGAGGATTCTGAGTTTTTGTGTTCTAATTAAAAAAAAAAAAAAAAAAAAAAAAAAAAACAGAGTTACAAAACGCAGTCGTGCAAATTAAAACAATGTCTTGGAACAGACTTACCGAAAGTTCCATTAAATCATAATACCGCAAAATAAATAAATTAGTCCATTAAAAAACCCATCAAGAATGACATTGTAATCAAAAGTTATCTACCAACTAAATGAACGAGGTCATTAAATAACATCAAAAGTTCTTTTGAAATGTAAAATAATGCGTCTTCTCCATTATTTATCGCCAATCTTGCCATGCGACCATGTTATCGTAGCCCACCCAAAAATTGTAGAACTAATTAAAAAAGTTGTGTTACGGTAACGCGGTTGCTTGACGAGATTGGCGATAAATGATGGTCCTTTTTTAATGTTGTAGTTGCTTAATTACCGGATTGTTTTACATTTTAATGAACTGCTAATGGTTTTTAACGGTCTGTTTTTTTATTTGATGGACTCTTGAATTTTAATGAAACTTTGGGGGTTTTTACTGAATTTTTTTTAACTTGGCGGATTTTTTTACATTTTTATGGAATTTTTAAAATTGCGACCGTTACCGTAACTTTTTCGAGCAAAACTTTTGCTGAGATATGCTTCAAAACACGAGATGGAAAGGCTAACATCCGGTTCACAGGCGGAAATGGACGCTTCAGTTAGTTTTCAGGGACGCCCAGCTTTTGCAGTTGTAAGAAATGAACAAAACATGAGCATCCTATTTTTACCTTTCCCCCTCCTTCAAATAATCCGTTACCACATAATTACAATTTTTGAACGGTAACAAATAGGCTCGTGTTAACTGGACTCTTGCCGATTCCGTAGCTACCTCGGGCAGAGAGTACCAATTACTTTTCGTACTGATGTATTTGCCAAAGCTGTTACATACGCAATCGAGTGTTTCCCAGCGTCATTCGTCGCAAAAATAAGTGCTATTAGTACGAGGTTCCTCAGGATGCCTAGTTTTAGTTTGTCTGGGTAAGATTGTAAATAAATATGAGATGGCAACAGATAAAATTAGAAATCACAAAGCTTTCTCTGATTTAGTTTTTATACAAGCGCCTCAATCTCGGGATAAGAAATATGCAAATCACGCGTGATTGGTCGTTGAAAATAACCCGCTACAGGTGAAGTTTTACCACATTTGGCACAAAAGCGCTTTGCTTGGCGCTTTACAAATGATGCGTTAGGTTATTTTCATAGGAGTGAGGAAGTGAATTGCTTACGTCGCTTTCTGCTGTGTGTCTGATAGAATACAGCGGGTATTTCTTTATAAAATCTTTCAAATGTGCTAGGTTCAATCTCTGCGACATCCGCATTGAGGAGAATGGAATGAAATGCGTTTAAAAAATGATATATATATTTTACAGTCTTTTTCTTTTACATTTTCCCCCCTCTTTTGTTATTTTTTAAGCGACAGGAGAATTTTATAGCCCCAGCTGTAGTAAGGTGTTTTGGCAGCTGCATTAAACATAAATATGTTAAAATTAACTGAAGTTTTAATGTTTTTTTTTAATAACAAATATTCTGCTTAATAGATTTTTATGTGGGACTCCTTGTTACCATGGGTGTAGTCAGGATTCTCGTTTGAGTGGGGGGGGGGGGGGGGGTCCAAAAGAAAACAAAACAACTATTTAATAGTATTGAATTTTAGATTCAAACCTGTGCAGTTATCATTTAAAATTTTGATGATCTCCAGGGTCTTTAGTTTCATTAACATCCATGAAATGCTTTCGTAAGTCACAAACAGTGCGTAACTTAGCATGGCATTCATTCTCTTGACATTGTACAAAGGGTTCTCTTTGTTGTTTACCCTCGTTTACAATCCTCGGTTGTTTATTATCGTCATTTCTATGTTTTAGGCCATGTACACGATCGTTAGGCACTCCTACGATCAGTCAAATATCTTTTAAAGTAAAATTCGGCACCGCATATACCACACTTGAATTCTATTTTCAACGACAAACACTGGTGATTGCGTCTGTATGAAGGCTGCCAAGTAAACAAAGCTTGACAACCAATCATGTTCGAGTTGCGTTTTTCTTATCCTGGGTCTGAGGCGCTTGTGTTTTTATTCCTCGGTTCGGAGTCTGATTTATCTATTAAACAAAGGCTTTTTTCAGGGCCAAATTTGACTGTATAAGAATAAGCTGTTCACGCCAAACGTAAAATATCCGCAAAAGACGGATAAGTGTACTCATATTCCAAGCATTTTTGAAGTACACAACGTTTTTGACGTTTATGTTAAATAAATATTTCGAAAGCAATAAATATTAAAGTCATTTTTCTATTTAAATTTTAAAGATTATCAGTTATTCATATCCGTAGTTTCATCTATGTATCATTTATTGTAATAAATGTAATACTTTATCTTCTCTACATAGTACAGTATAAAATTAAGTCCCCAAAAAGCGTCTGTGTGTTTGAACTCGCAAAACTCGAGAACTACCCGGCCGATTGCGCTGAAATTTTCACACTTTGTTCCTTTAAGTACTGAAAAGGTTTGCAGACCAGTTCGAATAAAATTCGATTATTAGTTATTTTTTTATTCCAATTTACATCCACTTTTCACATAAATTCTCAAATATGGGAGTTAAAAACGACTTGCACGTATTAATATTACATATCGTTAGAAAGGGTACAATTTTCCGCGTTCTATGCAATTTGTTTCAATGCTCTAACTTTATTACGGCGGGAGTTATTTGCGTTTTTAGCTCGAATTTTTTTAGGTTTAGCTGAAATTTAGGCACTACTTTCTTCATTAAATAAATCAATAAAAAGTGAAGGAATTGTCCCACAGCTTTCTTTTTGACGCCATTGGAAAACGCGACCTTTTATACTACATCAGATATAACTCGACCTATGGTCGAAAAAATAAGCTTTTATCTCAAAAGGAAAAAAAAGTTACAAGCCTTTTTAAATCAAGTTTCAGAAATCTCGATTCCATTCAAATTGAGAACCATTTTCTTTCGCATTTTAATTCCTTAAACTTATTTTATTTTGTGTTTCCATGGTTACGCATTTTAAATCTATCTTTCTGGATTTAATTTCTTAAAAGTATTTTAATATCTGTCGTCATTGTTTGGAAAGGAAATCATAGCCCGGTCAATTTAGACATAAAAATAGTGATCAAATAACAAAAATTCCGGGAAAGCTAAATTTTTGTAGGGACCTTGGGCTTATTATTACAAATAAGGTGCCAAAAGTCCCCATCGATCCCATGTGCGCTAAAAAAGTTATTCGGGGTCAAAGGTCAAAATTTTAGGTTTTTTGGATTTTTCTCAAAAACGGTAAGTTTTATCGAAAAGTACCGCAGATCAAAGTTGTAGATCTCAAAATTCTCTATAAAAATGGTCCTTATGATTTTTTTTCTCCAAGACCAAACCTTCCCAGATATTGCGTACTCTCAAAAGACAGCCAGTCATTTGCAGAATCCCCTCTACTTGCATGGCCTTGAATAACATCTGGCTATTCTAGTCCGTGTGGCATCGTTCACGTACCCAAAGGGGCCGGACCGGACCTACTACGGGCATGGGCGCACCCCTCAATATCGCGGAGCCCCCCCCTAAGAAGCAAGAGTCCCCCCCCAAAAACTGAGAAAAATACCCCTCAAAACAACCCCCTTTTAAATGTTTTTTGAGCTCTCAAACTGTAACCACATTTCATACAATAAAACATAGTTTGGCTGGCGAGTCGCATTATTATCTTGACTTCTGACAATGTTTGGCCTTAGTGATACGTTGTGAGTGAGATTTCTAGACTCTAATCTGACTCTAAGAAATCCATCTCTCTTGGTTAGACAACTAACTGTGTTTGACGCTTCTTTGTCTAATTTTACGCATCGTCTCACTGCTTTAGTATAACGTGAGGTATTGGAAATCATATAATTCAGTAGTTACACCCTCAAGCACCATTTCTTTTAAAGTTTTATCTGATATTCCTTTTTTAAGAAGATGATCCGAGTTTTCCCACTTCTGCTTATAAAAGAACTCAAGTTAAAATCTGAAATTGTAAATTTTCGCTATACAATCGAATTTTTTAAACTTGCCATCGTGCTATGTTTAGAACATCAGCTTTTGTTCTGCAAACTGGTTACTTTGAGAATCTAAAAAATATAACACTACGCATTGCGGATGACCATTATCAGAGAACTTGTTTCAAGACGAATTACGACGATCAGTTCGAAGATGGACAATGAACATGTATAATTCCAGATTTCCATGTTTAATTCCAATTTTGAAGCAGAGAAACTGCTATGAGCTCATCGATAAGCAGAACTGGTAAAGCTCGGCAGCTCCCTCTTTCAAAAAGGGGACTTCCGATAAAACTTTGAAACAAATTGCTTGGTGGCGTACCTACTGAGTAGTATGGTTTTCAAAACTTCACGTCATACTAAAGCAGCGAGACGATAGGTAAAATAAGAAAAAGAAGTGTCAAGTACTCAAAACCTCACATGTCATATTAATGCAAGTGAGACGATAGGTAAAATAAAAAAAAAATAAATGTCAGGTACAGTTTGCTGCCTAACCAAAAGGGATGGATTTATTCGAGTCAGATTAGAATCTAGAAATATTAAGCCACAATACCATCAAGCCACAATTTCAATCAAGACTGAAAATTATGAGAAGTAAAATAGTTCGATTCGCATGCCAAACTTATGTTTTATTGTAATCAATGTGGTTACAGTTTGAGGGCTCAAAACCCATTAAAATTTCTTTAGCAACGTCTTTTGTTTCAAAGGGTGACTGATGTGGGCTGTTGCAAGCCACATTATTTTAAAATTTTTATACTTAACCTTTGTTCTCTATCATAGGTAAATTGACATTTTGAGCCAAAGTTATCTGCTAAGTGGAGAATTAAACATTTTTTTACTAGATAAGAAATGCTTTTATTACTTATTTTTTTCGTATCTATGTAAGAATTAATTGATATGAAAGCAAACTTTTACAAATCATAACTTCTAATATTTTTTTCTCTAAGTACGGAGCAACACGATGTTATTTAATCCTGACTATATTGGTCAAATTCAAGATTCAACGCATGTGTGGAACTTTAAAATACAGTTTATTATTAAAATGATCTTATGCAATGATCTATCGCTCTTAAGAGCAGGATCTACACAAAAATCCTGCTCTTAAGAGCGATAACATCAAATTTCTCAAATTTTGATATTTGATGAAATTATTATAACTTTTTCCAGTTTTTATGCATTTATGATCAACTTCGAGGCGCGAGCGACACCTCAAGATATTTTTTGCGGTCGAAATCCTTTTGTTGAAACAAATATCTCTACAAAAGGCAACTTTTCCGGGCGTTTATCAGATTTTGATTTTTTTCAATCCACCCTAATGAGCATGGCCAGTACTTCAAAAGTAAGTCCACCTCGAACAAGAGCGGGATTAAGTGAATCTGAATCTAGCTTTTGTTGTAAAAAACACTGCTTATTTTGTGGCGAGGAAGCGGATGAAGAGGCTGAGAAGAACAAAACGCAGAATTATCGCAGAAAAATTTATAAAGTTTCCACACTTACATTCAAAGAATCCCTTTTAAACTTAGCTAAAGATCGTTCTGAGGTGTGTCAAAAGCTGCTCTTGCACTTTTTAATTTTGAGTATGATTTAGTCGCTGCTTTATGAATTTTTCTTTCATTATTCTGCGTTTTCTTCTTCTCAGCCTCCTCATCCGCTTTACAGCCACAAAATAAGCAGTGTTTTAAAAAACAAAAGCTGGATTCAAATTCACTTAATCGCGCTACAGTACGAGGAGGACTTACTTTTGAAGTACTAGCCTCTTTATCTCACGTTGCTGCAGAGATTGAATTTTTCTGGGTGTATGATTTTCTGCAATTCACGCGAATTGTAACTGACTTTTGACTTCTTAAATAATCAGCATTCTTATAACTTCTCCCGAGACTTGCACCGATTAAAGTTGGCATTCCACAACTGCCCAGCACAACAGTTTCACCTTCAGTCAAAAATTTATTGCAAATAAAGCGAAATTGTTACATTTTTCTTAAATATTGATCAGCACAAACAGTAGACGCTTGTAATAAATACGTTTATTCACTCGAACTGCACGTTTAACTCTAAAAGAAGCAGGTACGTCAGGGGTGCCCTCCCCCCCCCCCAGGAGGGGTCATGGCCCAGACTGCGCCATCGAAATTTTTAGGGGGATTGTTTTGAGGAGTATTTTTTATTTGGGGGGGGGGGATTTCCGCGAAAATGAGGGGGGTGCGCCTTTGCTCTTAGTGGGTTGGGCACCTCTGGGTACGTGAACGATGCCACACGGACTAGAATAGCCAGATGTAATTCAATGCCACGCGAGTAGAGGGGATTCTGTAAATGACTGGCTGTCTTTTGAGAGTACGCAATATCTGGGAAGGTTTGGTCTTGGAGAAAAAAATCATAAGGACCATTTTTATAGAGAATTTTGAGATCTACAACTTTGGTCTGCGGTACTTTTCGATAAAACTTACCGTTTTTGAGAAAAATCCAAAAAACCTAAAATTTTGACCTTTGACCCCGAATAACTTTTTTAGCGCACATGGATCGATGGGGACTTTTGGCACCTTATTTGTAATAGTAAGCCCAAGGTCCCTACAAAAATTTAGCTTTTCCGGAATTTTTGTTATTTTAATTGTCTAAATTGACCGGACTAATCATGATGCTTTTAGCGTACTTGCACCTTCTTTACGTGTTGACTCTTTATTTTTTCATTTAATTAATGAATACTGCATTTCTTTCAGTCCCGTTAATAATGGGGTTGTTTCCTTCAGTCAAAAGTACTACTTTTAGTTACTGAAATTGATAGAATAAGCAAAAATAATAACATGGGCCCAGAATATACTTCCATTTTCTCAACAGTTATTTTTTAATTAATTTTTCAAAATGTCCGATTTTTCAAACAAGGCATGGTCTTGATGACGTCACAAATGATGCATTTTGGCGCATCTTTCTACAGCGTTTCCACGTTATGATAATCAAGAAGCGATTTAAAAGTTGTGCTCTGCGCTTGCTATCAACCAAATCGTTGCCAATACACCTGAGTAAAGATGCGAATTAAATATTCTGCTTTGTGAATGGCTACACTGAATGGCATTTCATGATTTGTGATGTCATCGGCAGAAATATAAACAATGAAAGTGCACCGATTTAAGTATTTTTAAAAAATATATATTAAACTTAAGCAAATTATTTAAGAAATTGTCAGATCCTACGCTTTTAAACATGCTCTTTCAGAAAAAAAAAATACTTTTAAGTTTTTGGAAACAACCCCATTGCTAAAACTCGGAATAAAGCATGGAAACGATATTTAGTGAAAGGTAACAAGAAGTTCCGTCTAGAACTAGACGAGCCTACTTTCCCGTACACCCATACTACTTTCTAGTACCTGATCAATATTCTCAAAAATAGCTAAAATCGCAAATTTTTTCAAACATATTTTTTTAAATATTTTAAGCTGATTTCTAGGAATAAAATATTCCTTACTTTTCTTCAAAAAAACGAACAAATAAAATAGCAGCACCTTTTAAACAAAGCAGCTAATACACTTCTTTCCATTAAAAAAAATTTTTAACAGCTTTCAAAACGAAAAAATAATAATAATAAGTCCATTAAAATAAATACATCATATAAAAAAATTTTATATGAAAATTCAATTCATATAAAATTTTTTTATATGATGTATTTATTTTAATTTCATTCAATTTTATATGAATTTCTTTTTCCCCTGTTGCCAAAAAATAATTTTTTAAACGAATTAATGCACTTAATAAAATAAAAAAAACAATAAACTGTCAACTTAAAGAAATAATTTTCATTGTCAAAAAAAAAAAAAAAAAAAAAAAAATCGTCTGCGCATATTTTTCGAGTTTATTCACCGAAAACTAAATACCTAAATTAAAACTTTAGCGTGAAAATAAAAACAAATCATATCAACAATAATTATTTCACAGTTAAAACCACAGCTGCGGAGTCGGAGTCAATCTCATTTAGGGATAAAAGAGTCGGAGTCGAATATCCAAGAATCGGAGTCAGTCATTTGTCCTCCGTGTATAAATGTTTGCAAAAAGCTACGAAGTCAGAGTCGAAGTCGGGGAGTCGGAGTCCGAATAATTGTCGGGAACAGGAGTCAGAGTCGGTGTCAGGTGCCCCTAAATTCTCGGAGTCGGAGTCGGAAGTAGGTCGTCAAGAGCTATTTCCAACAAAGTTTGTTTGAAGTAAATCCGCCTTTAAGTTCGGAATCTATATTGACTTTCAGTTTCCCCTTAGGCGCTAATGTTAAAAGATTTGAACTGTTCAAAATTGAACGAAAACTTGTTCAAATCAAAAAGATATTTTCGATACATGTTTTTTAGCAAAAGTTTTTCCCTACAAAGTTTGTTTGAAGCCACTTCGCTTCTAAGTTCAAGATTTATTTTTGATTTGAATTTCCCCGTAGGCGCTAATGTTAAGTTTTTTTGAACTGCTCAAAATTGAACGAAAAATTGTTCAAATCAATGAATTATGGGAATGAGATGTCCTCGCCGAGATCTTTCTAACAAAAAAAAATTTGTTCGAATCGGACTATTCATTCAAAAGTTATTAGGGGGGGGGGGGGGACAGACAGACAGACCGACAGACAGACCGACAGACAGACAGACCGACTGACAGACAGACCGACAGACATTTTCCCCCATCTCAATACCCTACTTTCCAATTTTTAATTTTTCAATATTTATCTAATTATTTTATTTATTTTTGACTTTTTTTGTTTTTCGGGATATTTTTAAGATGTATTAAGCCTTCTTTCATGCTTTTTTCTTCTTTCTCTGATTTTTACTGGGAAAGTAGGCTAAAAATTAAATAATACTAAGGCCCCTATATATACGAGCCGGGGCATCAGCTTAACCTTAGCCTTTTTGGAACGGAGCGCGTGTTTGAGTGGGGTTCCTTTTCTGGCGAGTAATCGCGTTTGTTGATTGTTCACTGCGAGCGATTATTAGCGGCACGTGAATTATTTATTAAATAAAGTATTATTTTCAGAAAATTTGGCGAAACCCGAAACTTTGCTGTGGTAACCCTAGCAGTGCAACAATGAAAAATCCGATCCAAAGTAGCTGAACTTAAACTGATGCGTCGGCCTGTCTGTATAGCGGCTCTAAATAATACTGTTGAAATTTGAAATAACGTGGTGAAGGCATAGTTGGAAAACAGTAATAAAAGAATTATGTGTGGCTTCGGAACAGAACATTAATGCATTTATAAGATTAAAAAAAGAATAAAAGATAATATTATTACTTACCCTCGTATTGTCAAAGCTTGATTTATTGGTCACATCGTACAATAAAAGTAGAGCTAAAAGAAAAAAACCAAAAAAAATCATTATACTAGCTGCAAAACGTTTTATGACATATGAGGCAGTGAGAAGCAAAGGGATGTAAGTGCTAAAATTAAAAATTTCGAGATAGCCAGTACAACACTGTAAAAACAATTCAGAAACGTTCCTGGAAATTAATAGGCAGCTGATGTGCCCAATTTCTTCCAGTAACATATCTTGGAAAAATCAGGAACGTTTTCCGATAAAAGTCAGTAACCTTTCTGAAATTAAACTTGAAACTTTCTGAAGAACTGCGAAATCTCCCCTGTTAAAGCCAGTCATGTCTCTAGAATCTTCTCGCAAAATTAATTAGGTTTAGTGTTAGTGATTAGAACCTTCCGGATTTACCAAGAAGGCTCCATAGAAATCAGAGCGACCATGGCCCAAGCTATGCAAGAAGGAACCAGCCATATCTCTTGCCCGCAGTTCCGGCCTTGCAAAGCTGTAGATATCCATTGACTTTTTCGCTCATCAGTAAGAGCTTAGTCAACCTGGACAGGACTTAAGCAACCATAGGCCGATACACTTAATAAACACGCTCATTCAATCTTTAAACTGGTTGCTAAAAATATTTTCAACAACAACGAAAAGTCTGCACGCGTGCAACTTGTAGCGATTCAGGAAACTTTTTTCTGATGATACTTGTTTTTACGGGGAAATAGGTTACAACGTGTGAAATCTAGAAACGTTCCACGGAAATAACCAGTAACGTTTCGGAATTTTTTTACAGTGAAATGTTAAGTGTAAATCTCCTTTTTCCTGAGGGAAGATATAGTACACTGTAAAAAAATTCCGAAACGTTACTGGGTATTCCCGTGTTACGTTTCGGGATTTCAATGGTTTTTATCCACTTCCTGGAAAAATCCGGTATCATTGTCAAAAAGTTTCCTGAATTGCTACAAGTTGCACGAATGCAGACTTTTCACTGTTGTGAAAAATAGTTTTACCTCCCAGTTTAAAAGTTAACTGAGCGTATTTATTAAGTGTATCGGCTTCAGTGAAATTACGGCCCGTCCATGCTAATTAAGCTCCCAAAGGGAGCGGATAAGTATGGACTACGTTGCTTTGCAAGAATTGCAGGCGAGTAATATTCTCGTTACTTACCAGCAACTCTGGCTTAGCTTTGGCCATGTTTGCAATAATGCTCTTGGAACTTCCTTGATAAATCAGGAAGATGCCAAGCTATTATATTATACCTTTTTAAGTTTACACTAATTTTCCAGAGACATGACTGGCTTTTAACGGCAAGATTTCTGAATTTTTCAGGAAGCTTCCAGGATAATATCAGGAAGTATTCAGTATGTTACCGCCCTATACCCAGGGCTAGGGCAGAAATACATGAAATACACCGCCAGCTCAGTCAATTCCAGCCGAGGACTGCAGTTTCGTGCTTATTAGCACTCATCAGCCTGGCATAGGAGTGACTGAGCTGTTTTGAGGAGTGATTGGCTGTTTTTCACCTCCAGCTCAGTCACTCCTATGCCGCGCTGATGAGTGCTAATAAGCACAAAACTGCAGTCCTCGGCTGGAATTGACTGAGCTGGCGGTGTATTTCATGAATATCAGGAAGGTTACCTAATTTTAGCGGAAAACGTTCCTGATTTTTCCCAAGATGAGTTACTGGCAGAAATTGGGCACATCAGCTGCCCATTATTTTCCCAGGAACGTTTCTAAATCGTTTTTACAGTGTGTAAACAAAGAAATCGTTGGTAATAGTAGCCCTGGTAAGTGTTGCTACTCACCACGATTAAGAATAACTGTTCAATGAAAGCCTACAAAAAACCGCAACTTTAAACGCATTTTATTTAAAAATTTTAAAAAAATCCACTTACATTCATTTGCTTCTCAATGCCTCATATGTTTTTTTTAAATAAATAATTTAATTTTCGTTCTCAAGTTATTTTGCGTCAGTTTCGATGAATAATTAAAAATAATATCGAATTCATTTTTGGTCCTGAAGAAATTATACTGAAGAATCCTACATCCTTCAATCTCTTGTTAAATAGCTTTTGTAACTACCTTGATGCTAAAAAGCAGTGCATTGATGCATTAAATTATTGCATTTATTTCATTTTACCACAGATTGATGATATGCAGTAAAAAAAAAAAAAAAAACAGATAAAAGTGATAAATATAATCACGAACCAATATATTAAAAATTGAAAAAAAAAAAAAAAACTCTGACCCTAATGGGGTTGTTTTCATCAGTCAAAAGTACTAATCTTCGTGACTAAAATTGATAGAATGAGGAAAAAAAAATCTTTTATTTTTAAAACGTTTAATTTTTCATTAATGTTTTAAAATATCCAGTTTTTCAAAAAAGGCGTGGTCTTTATGACGTCACAAGTGATGAGCTTTGATGCGTACTCCACTGGCGCGCTGAATGCTGAGCTTGCTGTCTCTGCGTTTCCAGCATATATAAAGCAAAAAAAAAAAAAAAAAAAAAATCTTTCGCTTACTTAACTCATGTTATAGACTCTGCCCTTTAGAAGCAAATTACATATCGTCGCTAGTTCCTGTGAGTAAAGATGCTAATTAAATATTGCGCTGTGCGCTAATGGTATTAGTGAATGACATTTCATCACTTGTGATGTCATGTGCAGAAGCAGAAAAAATGAAATAGAATCGGCACACTGTTTGAAATGAATTTTTAAAAGTATTAAAGTTTGCCAAATTATTTAAAACATCGTCAGATCTTTTGTTTTTAAGCATGTTCTTTCAGAAAAAAAAAAAAAAAAAAAAAAACTTTTAAAATTTTGGAAACGACCTTATTGCCGAGCTAATATTAAGATGAGCTTCGTGGATCACAACACACATAAAAGTTAAATGCATTTAATATTTTCTAGATGGCAAGGGAAACATAAAAAAGGAAAATATATCACTCCTTTGAGCTCCAATACTATTATTAGCTCAATGAATCGCACCTAATAAAATTTGTTAGTTGCAAAAGCAGAATCAAGAGAGAAGATTCAAAATCTTTTTGAAAGACGATCTTATGTGATAATATTAATTACAAATATTTTATTTATTAACGAATAAAAACTGGCAACAGATAAAAATTTGAAAGCATTGAGTTTTTTTTAAAGGTTATAGTTAGAGTTCTATGTAACTTGGAAGTACCAAACAGATTCTATCAGAAGCATTACGTTTCGTTCTTTTAATTGGTACTAATATGTTAAAGTACAAATATGTTTTCACTACTAAAATTGAGGATTCAGATATAGCAAAATGGAAAGAAAAAAAAAACACTAAAAATAATTATAACAATAAAAAATATAGAACGTAACGTAAAATAATTAGGTTTCCGAAACGTACGTTAGACAACGCCCAGAACTAAACGAGCCTACTTTCTCGTATGTCAACGTCGATTCTCTCACAATCTTATCTCGTTATCGCGTTTGTACTAGGATCTGAATTAGCTTAAATATGTATGTTTTTAAAAATACATCAAAATATGTTGTAGATGTAGTGTATGACTTAAGCCAAGAAAAAATAAGTTTTAAAAGTATACAAACAACATAAAATTCAATTTCAAATTGTTGGTGGTCAAACTTCAGAGAATTCCATTTTTTTTTTAAATATAAAAAGCAGAAGTTCAAGACTTTTTTCCCTATATGTAAAAGGGGAAAAATAGGAGAGACAACTAGAAATGAATCACATGAAAAAATTCCTGCAAATAAAAATGCCTATTTGAATAAGTAAAAAAAAGAAGTGTAGTAAGAACGATCTCGCAAAGGAGTCTAATTTTAACCAGATAACCCTAAAAATAAATTCCATTTTTACTAAAGGTTTATTTATTTTTTTATCTTTGAAAAAAGTAAATAAGTAAACAAAATAGAGTAAAAGTAAATAAATGAAAAATGGGCAAATAAGTACATGTACATGTATATATAAATGTAATTAAAATTTTGTTCGAATAAATGGGGTGGTTTTCTTCAGTCAAAAGTACTACTTTTAGGCATTGAAATAGATAGAATGAGCAAAAAAAAAAAAAAAAAAAACATGGACCCAGAAAATACTTTCATTTTCCCGACAGTTTTTCTTTAATTAATTTTTTTAAATGTCCGATTTTTCAAACAAGGAGTGGTCTTTATGACGTCACAAATAATGCACTTTGGCGCATCTTTCTACTACGTTTCCACGTTATGATAATCAAGCAGCGAATTAAAATTGCGCTCTACGCTTGCTATCAACCCTATTGTTGCCAATACACGTGAGTAAAGATGCGAATTAGATATTTTGTTCTGTGAATGGCAACATTGAATGGCATTTCATCATTTGTGATGTCACACGACAGAAGTGTAAACAGTGGAAGCGCACCGATTTAAGTAATATTTTAAAAATATTAAAAACTTAGTCAAATTATTAAAAAAATGATCAGATCCTATGTTTTTAAGCATGCTCTTTCAGAAAAAAAATACTTTTAAAATTTTGGAAACGACCCCATTTTAGCCTTTACATTTGAGTTGTTGCCAAAAACAACAATCAGAAATGGCAATTTTAAAATATGTAATCCATTGGAGCAGTCAGAAGCAAAGGGATGTAAGTGCCAAAACTCAGTCATTCACCGATGTTGATTCCAATTCGTTGAATTTACTTTCGCTATAAATTCTCTTTAAATACTGCACCACGCGCAACTCAGTGTTTATAGCCATCATGAGTGTAAAAAAAAAAAAAATATGAACTCAAAAATTCCATAACAAGAAAAAGAAATCGTAATACAACCGCATACATCAATGCAGTCTATCGAGGGCAGGTTGTTTTCCTTGCATTGAGACTACGCTGGCGGAGAGACAAGTTTTACAGAATTCATTAACACATTGACTGCGTCGTCGACAGCCTATATATGGACTCCCTGCGCTAAGCTAATTATTTGAAACAATTTGAGGGAAAACAGTTTTATTGGACTTTTTCATGAATAATACAGCATACAAAACAAATTCTATATATTTTTTTCTAGAAATTTTCCACACTGTGATATTTTTGAGAGCAAGGGACAATACGTAAGGTAGGTTCGGACGCACATGTTTTGCACTGATAACGCGACTCTTTTCGAATGTTCAGAGAATGCCAGACGATGCATTTTCTTACATATGTAAGACATATACTTACGTTTGCTCATTTTACGTTTTTATTTACTCACAGACTACAGCACAAAAAACTCGCGCCCTATCTCGTTTGATCGCGCGCACGCCTGCTTGCATCAGAAAATGTTTTCACAGCAAACGCAGAACCTTGTCTAAATGTTCGTCTATGCGCGGCAGAACAGCCAGGAAAGTCAATGGGACCCACTGAAAAAATATAGCAACGTGTTGGCTGGAGGACGAGTTATCTCGACCCTAGCGCATACAGCATAATTCTGGAGGGCGAGTTATCTCGTACCTAGCGCATACAGCATAATTCTGGAGGGCGAGTTATCTCGTACCTAGCGCATACATCATAATTCTGGAGGACGAGTTATCTCGTACCAAGCGCATACATCATAATTCTGGAGGACGAGTTATCTCGTACCTAGCGCATACATCATAATTCTGGAGGACGAATTATCTCGTAACTAGCGCATACATCATAATTCTGGAGGACGAGTTATCTCGTACCTAGCGCATACAGCATAATTCTGGAGGACGAGTTATCTCGTACCTAGCGCATACAGCATAATTCTGGAGGACGAGTTATCTCGTACCTAGCGCATACATCATAATTCTGGAGGACGAGTTATCTCGTAACTAGCAGTCAATGTGTTAATGGCACTTAACTCCCGATTAAACGGAATGGTCGGGAAATTTCTCGGACCCAGATAATAGGCTGTCCCGGATAATCCAATTTATGCCAATTTCGATGATTATTTTTTAGTTATGCAAAATCTGAACTGGCAAATTTGGATGTTAATTAATGCAAAATAATAATTAAACAGAAGAATTATTATAAAAAAGAAATTTTAATGTCTAACCAAATTTACAATTACATATAGACATAAATAGTTTGTCTTATTGTCTCGTGATAATTAAAATTATAGAGTTTCGTTTATCTTTTTTGTTTTGAGCATTCAAGAACTGCTTATTAAGTTCACTTGACCGAGGTTGACGTTGCTCTGATTTTTCAGATTACAATGACGAAGGCAGTAAGTTTACCTCGATGATTTAATGCTTATTAAGAAGACAAATTTTCGTCGCCATGGTATACAAATCCCTTGCGCTCATTCAAGGCTTAACTTCCAGTACATTTTACTTTGAAAAAAAAAGGGGAGGGCGGGGATTACGTTTTTTTCAGGAAAAACATCGTTATAGATGAACTTAAAAAGTAAAGCTTCATTTAAATACAAAATTTCAAGATTACTAAACCCATTGGGGTTTAGAAATCTTGAAAAAAATGAAAATACCGTAAAGGTACACACTAAATTTTATCTTTATGGTGAATATACGGGTGCAGGTTTGCCACAATAACCAGATCTTAATTACCATATCCTAATGACCATTTCTTTTTGTTATGCATAATGCCTCGCATTACCTAATATAAAAAATCACCAGTCATAATATGACGGGTGCGATTATCTTTTCCATTTCCATTCTAGTCCATTTGCAGAAACAAGAAACTCATCGAGCAGTGTCCTATAGCAATCCGTGATCGCGAAAAACACAATTTGAATTCAAGATATCAAAATTCAAATGATTTTTTTTCTGCTGACGTGCTATCTTCACCTTCAATAGTGTTCTCAAATAGTTAAATGACACTTTTTCGACCGTCCAAATAATTCGCTAATCGAACAATCCGATTCCGGTTAATTGAGAGTCGACTGTATGAGGAAAACAAAAGTTTTCCTCTTGGAGGCGAAACCATACCGACAAGTAGAGAAAGTTCGGGGCGCCGACTTGCAAAAATTATTGGGGGGGGGGAAGGAGGAAGACATCACCGGGGGTTTAGGGCGCTATGTAATCCCACGGAGGACCTCCCCCCAAATAAAAGTAAGATTTTTGTACCTTGAAAATGCCATATTTTCTTGTGTGTATCCTCCTCGGTCCCCTTGTATCACATGTGATACATAAGTTTCATAATTTTTTATAAAGCCTGAAATGCAAAAACAAATTTGGGACCGGTTGTATCACATGCGATACACATTGAAATACTGCATATAATTTTCTCGTTTAGTCAACAGATAGCAGTACCTGTCTATCATAGTGATTTCAAGTAGCGTCTCAGAATCAAAATAAGATGTCTGCGCGTCGTCGAAGTAAGTATTTTTTTTCTTATTTTTATACAAATATTAAACTCTTTTTAAGCTATGCTTTTTATTTGCATGTGTACTTTTTACTAGTTAACACCAAAAAAATAAAATTTTACTGAAAAATTTAAGCATAATGACTTGTTAAATTTGTTTGTATCACATGTGATACCTCCCCCTAGCTCCTATAAATTAAAAATAATTTTTTTTATTGCACTTTTCTACATTATAGTGATCATAACAACTATTTAAGTACCTCTTACAAAATATCAGGCTTTTATTTTTCTCTCGGGTCTGAGGAGGGTATAATTTAAACAAACAAACAGTATGTGACATGGCGTTTTCGAAGTAAAACAATCTAAAAATTTGTAGTATACAAATTTTTGGTTCAACTAGATCATGTCACTTGTCTTAGTAAGAGACATTTTCTTGTTCTATTTTATGGGGAGCCGTGCAGTGCCGAAGCTAGGCACTGATATAAAATAGAGCACTTGCATGGAAGGGCACTCCCAGAGAGGCCGACTTACTAAAAAATTATATATATATATTTATATATATATATACAGTCGAACCTCTATATATCGAAAAAATCTCTATATATCGAATTTTTTTTGAGATATTCGTAGATTTTTTTTCCTCTTTATACTGCTTGTCTCATGAAAAATAAAGGTTAGGGGAGAAAATTATGTTCACTAAAGGTTGCTACGAAGCTCATAAGGAATCTGGGGTTGAGGGGTGTGTAGATAAGTCGTTGTTTCGTTCTAGAATTCTTAAATTTCCTCAAGTTTATTTCAAATATCTTAGTTGTAACCAGTAACATTGTAAAATCAGTTTCAAGTCATCACTTGTGTCTGTTGATTATTGTTCCTAGTCGTTTTAGCTGAAATAAAAATCATTCAGGTTAAGTAGATTAATTTTTTACTTTTCTCTCGATTTGTCAAAACGAAAATCTCCTTATGTTGCGGATCAAGTTGAATTGCCGAAGAATGAAGATGTATGAAGGCGTAAAAATCTAATTTCTGCTATTTTTTTAATTATTAACTTTTATTTAATCCGAATTAGAAATTACGTTTCATACACGAAAACTAACTTTAAATTTAATGTTTTAGGATATTTTAAAGATAAAATAAGATTCAAAATTTGTTTCATCTCTGTTTGTTAAAGCAAGCACTCTTGTTCAACTGCAATTATCTGTGTGAGTCCAGTTGATGTAAACCACCGAGTAATGCAAGATTGCACCATTTCACAAACCTCAATGTAAAGTACTTTGTAGTACTCCTTTGGGATTTTGAAAATGCGCCGTGAGCTGGTTTCGTTGTTTTCATAACTCTTTGGTATTCGTCGATTCCGAGGGAGCGGAGGATCATCATTTTGTGAAGATTTTTCTTTTCAACACAATTCCCAAAAGTTTTCAAAACTATCACGATTCCAATTTAATATAAAAATCAAACCCTCATATATTTTTTCCAGATCAGCAACACTTAGAAGGGCGCGCCGCAACGCTGCCCACTAGCAACAGACTTGACCCGTAAGTTCGCGCACTGGGACAAATTCTAAGTGTGCTTGCAGCACCGTAAAACACTATCATTATTCACACCACTCGCTTTCAGTTAACCTGCTTACTACCGTAATAATGGGGTGGTTTCTTTTAGTCAAAAGTACTACTTTTAATCATTGAAATAGATAGAATGAGCAAAAAAAAAAAAAAAAAAATATTAATTTGAATTTTTGGCACCTTGAATTCAAATTATGTTTTTCGCAATCACGAGCGTGTGTGTATGAATGCGCGTGTAGGCGCATGTGGGTGTGTTTGTGTAGGCGCATGTGTGTGTATGTATGCATGCATGTATGTGCGTGATGTGTATGCAGTGCTGTGTGTGTGTATAGGAGTTCGTGTGTGTGTGTGTAGGATATGGACGCAACCTGGAGACGGTTTTCGCAAGAGGAGCAGCTTCGTGAGGCCGGTCGACGCGGTGGTGGTGCTGGTGGGAAAAGAAAATGAAAGGAATTCAAAACAGTCAAGGGAGAACAATAAGCAATCGTGATGATTGCTCAAAAAAAAAAAAAAAAAAAAAAAAAAACCATGAACCCAGAAAATACGTTCATTTTCCCAACAGTTTTTTTTTTTAAATTAATCTTTTAAAATGTCCGATTTTTCAAACAAGACGTGGTCTTGATGACGTCAGAAATGATGCACTTTGCCGCATCTTTCTACTACGTTTCCACGTAATGATAATCAAGCAGCGAATTAAAATTGCGCTCTACGCTTGCTACCAAACATATCGTTGCCAATACACGCGAGTAAAGATGTGAATTAAATATTTTGCACTGTGAATGGCAACACTGAATGGCATTTCATCATTTGTGATGTCATCGGCAGAAGCCGTAAACAATGAAAGCGCTCCGATTTAAGTACTTTTTAAAAAATATTAAACGTAAACAAATTTATCAAAAAATGGTCAGATCCTATGTTTTTAAGCATGCTCTTTCAGAAAAAAAATACTTTTAAAACTTTGGAAACGACCCCATTATTTGTTTTAACTCATTCCTGAACGTATTTTACCAGGTAAACTATCTCCAAACAAGGCAAATAAAAGATAAATTTGTGAGTTTAGAAAGCATAATATAACTAATAATTTTCTTCATTCATTGGGTGGGGGGGGGGGGGGGGCTCTGCTCCCTCAAAAATATTTTTGAGGGGTCTCGGGAACCCTCAGGCCCTATGGAGTCGGTGCCACTGATGAACAGTGGTATTTAACCTGCGGTGGTTCCGAAAGTGAACTGTTGAAAACAATCCATGAACAGAAAGCCGTGATTTAAATCTAGTTTTGTACAAGTAGACTCTCTTTTTGCAAGCAAGTGCAAATAAGTTAGACACTAAGATAGACTGTTTGTTAAATTCAGTGACATTATGAAGAAAATATTTGTGGAAAGCTCACATTATTTTCATCAATTTTTATGTTGCGACTTTAGAGCAGGAATTAAAATGGAGGGAAGTCCAATCATTGACTTAGTAATAGCTGAACCAAAGAGCTCAAGTCACGTGACTCGACGGCTGGGAATGATTGGAACGTTTTGCGTGAAACAAGCGAAAGGAACCCGATTTTTTTAAATGTATCACATGACTTGGGATCTTGGTTTCATAAATGAAAGTCTTCACTCGCTCCTTTTTCTCTCTTTTCAATGTTTACGATATGTGTGACATACAGTAGTCACCTGCATACAGTCAAAGTAAAAAAAAATAAATAAATAAAATTAAAAAAAAAAATAATTTGAATTTTGACATCTTGAATTCAAATTATGTTTTTCGCAATCACAAGTGTCTGTATGTAGGCGTGTGTGTTTGTGTGTGGGGGGGTATGTGTGTTGTGTGTAGGGGTATGTGTATGTGTGTGTAGGCATGTGTGTTTGTGACTGTGTGCAGGCATACGTGTGTGAGTAGATGTGTGTATGAATGTGTGCGTATGTGTGTGTGGGGGGGGGGTATGTGTGTAGGCATATGTGTTTGTGTCTGTGTGCAGGCATGAATGTGTGGGTAGTTTGTATGTGTGTGTATATGTTTGTGTGTGTGCGCATGTGTAGGTGTTTGTATGTAATTGTGTGTGTATGTGTGTGTAGGTGTATGTGTGTGTGAGAGTTTGTGTGTATATGTGTGTGTAGGTGTATGTGTGTGTGAGAGTTTGTGTGTATATGTGTGTGCGTGCGTGCGTGTAGTTGTGTATGTATGCGCGTGTGTGTAGGACATTGATACAACCTGGAGACGGCTTTCGCTATAGGAGCAGCATCGTGAGGAGCCGGTCGACGGTGATGGTACGGAGGGTTTCGGTGGGAAAATAAAGTGATAGCACATCAAAACAGTCAAGTGAGAACAATAAGCAATCGTGATTGCTCTAAAAAAGGCCGAGTACGGATGCTGTAGAGCCTTGGTAAGCCAAAAACTGGAGTGTTATCTTGACTCTTTCATGCTACTTGGTAAACACGAGATACGAGACAAATGCAAAGACAATATACGAGAGAGGTGCATATAGTATCAGATTAACTCTAGCAGTTTGTAACTTTGTTTTCAATGATTCTACTTATTATTACTATTAATACTCGAATAACACTGTGCTTAAGTTAAATTGAAACAGTTTTGCGTATATGTCTGTTACTGTAAAAAGTTTTAATGGATTTTATAGGTTACTAATGGTGCCCGCACGGCTTTGCCCGTAATAGAAAAATTAAAAGGTCTTTTGGTTCGCCTGTATATTTACAAATAATGTATGGTGAATTTTCTCGCCAGTTGGCTTGTACCCATGTTACGGTTCCACGTTATGATAATTTCGTATCTCGCCCATTGGCTTGTGCCCATGTTACGGTTCCACGTTATGATAATTTCGTGATTTACTCGTCCATCTTATGATAATTGTGTTTTAAAATTGGAATAGAAAAAGAACCACATCGAATTTTCAAAAAATCGCTTCGAGGTGCACACCCCATGCTACAAACTAACTTTGTGCCATATTTCATGAAAATCGGCCGAACGGTCTAGGCGCTATGCGCATCACAGAGATCCAGACATCCTACAGACATTCAGACAGAGAGACTTTCAGCTTCATTATTAGTAAAGATTGTTACATTATTACATTTTCTTTAATTGTTGTTTTGACGCCACAATATTTTCAATATGTAATGTGTGAGACATGCAAGAATTTTGCTTTTAAAGATATCAAAGAACTCATTGAATAAAATATTTTGATAACTAATACGTATGTCTACTAAATGACTTCCTGTAGAAAAACATAATTTCCTTCGCAAAATATTCTGAAAAGTGAGTGGTTCAAGAAAAAAAAAATCAAGGGACAAAATATTTTGTTCATTAAAACCAGTGTCTAATTAGTGACTTCTTTTTCAAAAATATAAATTTTGTTACAAAATATAATAAGAAGAGTAGTTAAAGAAATAAAATTCAAGAAACAAGATATTTTGCTCATTAAAACAATGTTTCGTTTTGTACCAACAGTCTGAAACGCTGAAGAGCTTTTAAGTAAACGGATCTTGCAGAATATAACTCATGTTATTTTGCCATTTGTCAAACATTAAAATTTAACATTTTGCATCAAAAGCTTATTTTTATTCTTTGGTTATACATGAATTTATGGTTTTAAAGTAAGTAAATATCTCCGACATTTTTGCTTCCAAATTTTTACAGAATGCGTTTTAAATTGTGGATTTTCTCTTTTTAGATAAACAAATTCGCATTTAAATCCCAAAAGATAATATTTTTGCATTTAACCACTATAAGCAAATAATGTTAGCAGAAATGCTAAAATTTAAAAGTAATTTACATTACATTGTAAATAAGAAAATAATGGACTGCATTCAGTCCCATTATCGCTTCTAAAAACGCATTAGCTGTTGCCACTTGAAAACTGATTAATATTCACAAAACAAAATATCCGCTTCTACGAATCCTGGAGCAGTAATATACTTTTTTAGTTTATTAGAAATGTTTTCTATTTGCATACACTTTTCTGTAGAACCAAAAAGTTAATGCGTATGAAATTTTATTTTACAAATGGAAAGTTGTTCCACAAACGATATTTATTAAGTCATGACAATTCTCTGGAATGTAAATAAAACGACAGTTCGATAATGATGAAAGGAAAAGAAAGATAAGCTCTACCTCCTTGAAACATTAAGAAAACTTTAAAAGCTTTCGCTAGATTATGATGTAATTATGCGTGTAATAAGAATTTTTTTCTTTTTTCAAAAAGTTATTTTGCAGCGTTGCCAAAAAACGCACTTAGCCGCTGCGTATCCCGATTTGCATGAACTTATTTTTCCTTCGTTGTTAATTCGCATCGGAACGCCGGCAAATCGCATCACAGACGCTGAAAATAACTTTTTAATGCGTTCGACCTTAATTCAGTAAAGGCTTTGTTGTGTTAAGAAGGATTAAATGATTGCTGATTGTATTAGCCCTTCAGAAAAGGTGTTCTCCGTCAAAGTGCTCTTTAAGTACACTGTAAAAAAAATCCGGAAACGTTTCTGAGTATATCGTGCAGCTGTGGTTCATGAAAGTTTCAAAAACGTTTCTGAGTATTTCGGAATCCTCTTTCTGTAATGTCCAGAAACGTGTCTGAGTATTTCGGAATCCTCTTTCTGTAATGTCCAGAAACGTGTCTGAGTATTTCGGAATCCTCTTTCTGTAATTTTCAGAAACGTTTCTGAGTATTTCGGAATCCTCTTTCCGTAATTTCCAGAAATGTTTCTGAGTATTCTGTGCAGCTGTGGTTCATGAAAGTTTCGAAAACGTTTCCGAGTATTTCGGAATTCTCCAAACAATTTTTAAAAACGTTTCCGAGAATTTCGGAATCCTTTTTCCGTGATTTTTTCTAAAACATAATTCTTTATTATAGTATTGCATACCATATCAGTTTCAATTCTTTCATATCTAAGAGCAATAATACAAGCAATTTTAGAATTATTCGTGTTTTTTTTTTTTTTTTTTGGAATTTCTAATGACAAATAGCATGGTTAACAGCGTAACATATGCACAGTTATAAATTTTTGAAAAATTATGAAATAATCTAGTAGTTTCATTCCTAATCACAAAATCGTCGGGGAATTGGAGTGGGGGTACCTTCTGAAAAGTGGGGATTGTTTGTTAAACAATCTTAAACTTCAGTTTTTCTCTCAATATTTTCAAGACAAAACTATCAACATATTGTATTTTTAATGCAGAACTTAAAAACATATCTTGTATCAAACTTGATAGCTTTTATCTTCGGATAAAATTTGACAGGACTTACCTACCCTTCGCGTTCCGGAATTCGTTCACCTCAAGTCAATTTCTCTGACGAACAAAGTGTACCGAAAAGTACCAACAGAGAAATTGATGAATTTAAATATGACACCAAGTCCCCCTGCTGGAACCATTCGGGTTGATTCTTCTGTTCTTGCCCTTTTCCAGCTCATCACAAATATAAATACTTATTCAAAATAGGTTACTGATTTTATTTTTACAGTGTGCACAAAATGCATTATATATTTTATTTATTAAAACATTGAACTCTATTAC
The DNA here is from genome assembly GCF_026930045.1 of Uloborus diversus. Classification (NCBI taxonomy): domain Eukaryota; kingdom Metazoa; phylum Arthropoda; class Arachnida; order Araneae; family Uloboridae; genus Uloborus; species Uloborus diversus. Next base: position 151,860,850 of record NC_072738.1, on the reverse strand, counting down.
ATGATTATTCCATTTCATATATACGAGAATAACCCCTCCCCCACCATAAAAGTGATGGTGCACCCATAAAATGCTATGAAGCGCCCCCCCCCCCTTGAAAAAGCAACATCATATACATTATAAATCAAAGTATCACATACATTATAAATCAAAGTATCATATAAATTATAAGTCAAATACTTTAATATGGTGTAAAAATACAAAATTATTTTATTAAGTCTTTTTTTTTTTCTTTTTTTTTTCTTTTTTTTTTTTTTTTTTTTCTTTTGGTAAAATTGAGGCTCGTAAAACGAAAAAAATGAAGACACTTTTAAATACATATATGTATCTATTTGCTAAATAAATTAATACACATTTAACTAATTTAAAGCGTTTCGCTAATGCGAATATTTAAAGAGATATCGTCATTTAGATAATACTGAAGCACTATGTTCCTAATTACAAGAGATAGTTTTTTTTTTTTACTTCATACAATCTAGCTACACTGTTTACAAGAGAATGAAAACATGCAACCTTAAAGACAAACTATCAAACCTGACAATTTGCATATTATAACATTTAATTCATAATGCTTGATACATAGCCAAATATTAACTGAGATTGACACATAAAAACAAAGTACACAATAACACATATTTAAATTTTTTTATAATCTTCAATTCATAAATTTTACAGAATAAAACTAGACACACTTGCACTTTAAATATGTGTTCTATGTAATGTAAAATATTTTCAAATTGCAATAGTTCACAACGAAAAAATAATACTGAAGAAAATAGTTTTTTTTAACGAGATTTATATGAACTAAATCTCTTTAAAGTAATAGAGTTGCAAAGCGACTTACCTATTCGTCGGTGGTGGTCTTTTGCAGGCTTTGGTCACCAAAAAGGTGATTTTTATGACAGAATAAAATTCTGCCAACAAAAATTACCCATTTGGTAGAAAGAAGAAAAGTATCCAAGAAAAAAGTAAATTACCTACACAAGTTATGCGACGCAATGAATTTACATGGCGTCCTCTCGGTAGTTATTTGGTTTTCAATTTCAGTTTGTATTCCTTCCGCGAGCATGCGTCGAGAATTTGCACTTCGTACTTAAAAATAAGTGACATAGCTTCAAATTCAATCTTATGACGATACATATGCAAGAAAATATAAGACTTTAGAATTATCTTCAGTGAATTCATGCGAGGAACAAAACTTCTACTAATCCCCTTGATGAGTGTTACTTCGCATACATGAGTCAGCACTTGTTTCATTGCGTGCTTTCGAAAGTTTCAGTTTAGATTTTCTGCTGGACTATAAAATTGTGAGCTGCGCATGCGTCGACTCTTACTTTCTTGCTATACGGGAAACGTTTTTGATTATAGCAGAAAACTGCGGAGGGCGTACGAATCTATGTATTACGGAAAACTTTTTTATATATTCAGAGAGTTTTCCGAGATTTTTTACAGTGTAAAGCGAAAACTTGATTACTGCGTGGATGAAAGTGTTTGTTGAAGAAATTAAATAAATGTAAAGCAAAAAAATTCTGATTTCACAACAGGAAATATTTTTGAACTACGTAAAAAAGCACTCTTTTAGATTTTAGGATTATCAGGTCTCTAAGCAGAAAATAGAGCATTCAATTTCTTTCAATTTGACTGAAAGCATCCGAAACGTTTTTTAAAATGTGAAATACAGTATAACTTCGATTTAACGATACCTGATTTAACGATTTCCTCAATGTAATGATGCATTTCACTAGTTCATATTTAACTGCATTGAATGTATATGCTCCTCGATTTAACGATTTCCTCAATTTAATGCTGCATTTCACTAGTCCGGATTTAACTGCATTGAATGTATATGCTCCTCGATTTAACGATTTCCTCAATTTAATGCTGCATTTCACTAGTCAGGATTTAACTGCATTGTATGTATATGCTCCTCGATTGAACGATTTCCTCAATTTAATGCTGCATTTCACTAGTCCGGATTTAACTGCATTGAATGTATATGCTCCTCGATTTAATGATTTCCTCAATTTAATGCTGCATTTCACTAGTCCGGTTTTTACTGCATTGAATGTATATGCTCCTCGATTTAACGATGTATTTGATATAAAAACAACTTTTTCCTGTCCCTTGACAATCGCTAAATCGGGGTTATACTGTAGTTACCAATGCAATATAGCCTAGTTACCGATTTAATATCTAGCCATACTTTTTGCTATTCAAGCATTCAAGTCATAAGTTATTATTATTATTTTTTTCTGTAATTTCTGAAAGAAAAAGTCAATTAACAGTTTTTTTAAAATTCACTGATATATGCATTTAAATATTGTGCATAACCGCGCAATTCTTAAAAATCTGGTATTCCATTCGCGAAGTTTATAGTGTTTTTGAAAAACTGGCATTGCTTTTCTAATGGATCAAACACTATGCAGTAGAAGCTCGATTATCCGGCCCTCGTTTATTTGGATCTCCAAATAATTTGGATAAATTGTGAAGATTTTAGAAATATCTTCATGCTTACGTGGATAATAATGTTAAATTTCCACAAGGAAAACGAAGTACGCAAAGTATATGCTTTTGTTTTTCTATTAATGATGAAGCGTCTGTGTGATCGTGTTTCATTACATATATATATATATATATATATATATATATATATATATATATATATATATATATATATATATATATATATATATATATATATATATATATTAGGGTGGCCTTTATTTATGAAGTTGTAGATATTTTACGTAACGCCCCCTCAATTTGCTCTTCCATTATACAAATAAATAATCCTTGCAAAATTTTAAGTCAATCTATGAATATTAACCCGTGCTCCTAGGCCCCCTTTTTTTGCGTTTCAATGAAAAAAATGCGGATTTTTTCATTTGTATGCAGAATATTCTTAGGTTTTATATTTAAAGTAATTTTGAACCTCAATAGATGCTGACACTTTCAGACCAACATTCTCTCACTTTCATCATGTAAAATGTTACATGTTAGAGGCTACATGCACACCAATGGTCTTGGGTCAGGCATACCTCTCTTCTGCTCTCGTTCCAAACCAAGCGGCAGGAGAACATTTCCTTCCACCAAAATGGACAGAAGGGATTCTAAAAATCATTAATGATCTTATAGACTAGTGGTTCCCAATCCTTTTCACTTGATTTTTTTTACTTTCATTAAGTACGGATAAGTAAGGTTGTAATATACTTTGTGAAAGCGGTCGAAACTTTGTACTGAGATAAAAAGGGACAACGTACCTAAAAGTATAATTAAAAGCAATAAAAAGGTTTAAAACTCCGCTAACAGCTGTATGGAGGCTATCAAAACAAGCCTCTTCAACGAGCACATAGATGATGGGTCCAAGGTAACCCAAACACAGCCTAAGTGTATGTTTTCTCGTCTTGTTTTATTAAGCAATCACGATTGCTTATTGCTTTCATTTGACTGTTTTTGGCGTCCTATCTTTTTATTTTCCCACCACCACCCTCCGCACCATCACCGTCGACCGGCTCCTCACGATGCTGCTCCTACAGCGAAAGCCGTCTCCAGGTTGCATCCATGTCCTACACACACACGCATACATACACAACTACACACACACACACACACATACACACACACCCAAACACATACACACGCTCACATACACACACACACCTACACCTACACACATACACACACAAACACATACACACAGACTCCTGCACATACACACACACAAACATACACACACACAAACATACACACACATACACACAACTACCCACACATTCATGCCTGCACACAGACACAAACACATATGCCTACATACACATACCCCCCCCACACACATTCATACACACAACTACCCACACACTTATGCCAGCACACAGACACAAACACACATGCCTACACACATACACTTACTGCCTACACACAAACACACATACCCCCCCACACACAAATACACACTCCTACATACACACACTCGCGATTGCGAAAAACATAATTTGAATTCAAGATGTCAAAATTCAAATTAATTATAATTTTTTTTTCTTAACTTGTCCTGTGTTTGGGTTTTCGTGAACCTATAGTGTGGCCCTAATAAGTATAGCCATGACTTTGGCAATTGTTGGCAACTGCTTTTTAGGGTAATAGGGAAGGGTCATTGGCGCTGAGTTGAGCTGAATCACTTCTGTATTATTTTTGTAAGAGTATTCCAGCGCCAATATATCCACGCCAATCACAAGCCCCCTTTTCATTGTACTCTCCTCAAAAGAAGTAAGCGTTGTTAAGGTCGTAGCACAACTTATCAGATTATAACTTTTATGCACTGATGAAAGGGCTTGTTTTGATAGCCGCGAAACAGTTGTTTTCTGAGTTCTGAGTTATTCACATTGTCTCATTTTACACATAAACATTAGACTTAATTAGAATAAATAAATAAAGTTATTTATTTTAGCTACAGCAAGAAATCAAACGAGCTGAATGAAACACGTGCTTTTAACGCATAAACTATTTGATAATAGTGTAAAGCAGAGTTATATTACAATTCAACATTGTTGGCACTCGGTGGAAGAGTCTAAAATTTTGAATTTTTAGCAAACGGGGAAGACAATAAACGGGTAAACAAATCAAGATTTACCTGGTGAGTTAGGCGCAAGTTTTCAGCCGAAATTTATTTGTTATTGCAAGTAAACAACGACGTTTTACGAAAAAAAAAAAAACTTTTTTCGCCAAGGGTTGATTATAGAAACCCAGAATGCTCTCCTTTTTTTTCAACCTGCTTTGAAGTGGACACGTCCAAGGACGAACGCCAACAATGCTGTGGTGAACTACACTTCGGGACTTTGGGATTTTCCTTATTTTCTGCCTTGGCGATAATTGATAAATATCGTTCACATCGTAACTATGTTCGGACCTCATTTCAACTTTGTTGTTTTAAGTTTCACATATTATTTATTTGGCGGACTTTTTTGCATAAATGGAGCATTTTATGTTCATTTAATGAGAACCAGAGTAGATATGAAGGAATAAAAATTTAATAAGTAATATGTATGCCAATGAATTTTATTTACGTTAAACTTCTTTACTAAATCTATCCGGAGGATGTCTGGATCTCTGTGACGCGCATAGCGCCTAGACCGTTCGGCCGATTTTCATGAAATTTGGCACAAAGTTAGTTTGCAGCATGGTGGTGTGCCCCTCGAAACGATTTTTCGAAAATTCGATGCGATTCTTTTTCTATTCCATTTTAAGAACAAAAATATCATAAGATGGACGAGCAAATTACGAAATTATCATGACGTGGAACCGTAACATGGGCACAAGCCAATTGGCGAGATACGAAATTATCATAACGTGGAACCGTAACATGGGTACAAGCCAATTGGCGAGAAAATTCACCATACATTATTTGTAAATATACAGGCGAACCAAAAGACCTTTTAATTTTTCTATTACGGGCAAAGCCGTGCGGCTACCACTAGTAATACATAAAAGATCGACTAAATCCTGCGTATGCAAACAAGTACACATATACGTGACTAAAACTTCCGAATGATAAATTACTGTAACAGTATACGCTTTGCGGGGATTTCAAAATAATCTTCGAAAGTTTCTCAAAGAATTCATTTTAAATAAGTTCGCCGAAAACAGCTGATGCCATTGGTCAGTTTCCATCCAACAAGGAAAGCTGATTTCGAAAGCTATAACAAAGTAGGCAGGCGAACGAGGAATATCTCTGCGCGGAGAATTGCATTAGCGGAACGTAATGGTCTGGATGAGAACAAACTAACAGGATTTCCAGCTCAAGGAATTATTAACTGCGACCGTCCTCGCGGAGGCATCTCTTTCCCGAGCTTAGAAGGGCAATCTTAAAAGGTTTTCAAAACTAAGTTTCTGAAACTGTGCTTCGAAATTTTCTTGAAAGGGACGTAAATATTTTTCAGTTTGAAACAAGACTCGAACTATATAAGCATATCAAAAAGCAAAATTTAAACTGAGGTATCACGTTTTGAACGTAGATATTTCAGCAAACGAAATGTAATACCACAAAGTGGAACGTTCTGGAACAGAGAAAGAAGCCTTTTATCTTCGATAAATGAATTTGGACTACGAATAAAGAAAGACTATGTATAAAATTTATTTCTATATATATAACAATATATATATAGAAATGAATAATAATATATATAGAAATGAATATATATATAAAATTCATTTCTTGTGTTGCTTCAGGTAAGTTGACTCTTAATTTAATAATTTAAATAAATTTTTAAATTAAGAGTCAACTCTCTTTTTTTAATTTAGCTCTTAATTATAACTAAATTTTCTTAAAAATTGTCTAAACATACTTAATTTTATTTCCTTAGTATTTGTTACAGTTGTTTTTATTTTTTAAACACAAATTTTTTCTGTCAGAAAATAGTGGATTAGAGGATTTTTTGGCGTTTTTGAGGCGAACCTGTTGATAATCGGAGAAAGGGGTGTAAGCGCCAAAATTAAAAAATGGAGGAAACTAGTACAAATGATAGGAAAAATTCTCTCAGTTTTGTGGCAAGAGATGATAATATTACCTTCGATAGGTACAGATATACAGCATATTTCATTAAAAAAAATTTGAATTTTGACATCTAGAATTCAAATTATGTTTTTCGCAATCACGAGTGTTTTTATGTGTGTGTGGGGGGGGGTGTAGGGGGGTATGTGTATGTGTGTAGGTATGTTTGTGTCTGTGTACAGGTATGAGTGCGTGGGTAGTTGTGTGTATGAGTGTTTGTGTGTGGAGGGGGGAGGAATGTGTATTTGTGTGTAGGCATATGTGTTTGTGTATGTTTGTGTGTATGTGTGTGTGCGTGTGTGTGTATAGTTGTGTATGCGTGTGTGTGTAGGACATGGATGCAACCTGGAGAGGGCTTTCGCTATAGGAGCAGCATCGTGAGGAGCAAGTCGACGGTGATGGTACGGAGGGTGCTGGCGGGAAAATAAAATGATAGCACATCAAAACAGTCAAATGAAAGCAATAAGCAATCGTGATATTGCTCAAAAAAAAGCCATATCGACCTACCTACGGGTAGATTTTCGCACGCGTTTCACTCAAAACTTTAAAAAGACATTACTTTCCTTTGCACTGACTCAATTGGGTACAAAAACTGAGCCTCCCAAAATATTGGAATTTTTGTTCAGCTGTGAATTTTCGTAGCGTTAGATTGACTAACTTCTATCTGCATGCAATCTACCAGACAGCTCGGTTATCACACCCACAGACTGCAGTTTCGTTCTTACTGGAACTCCTCAGTATGGATAAGTGAATAATCGAGCTGCAGGCAGATGTCATCTCACTGAAGCTGAGAGTGTCAACAAACTGGCAGATAAAGTAGATTTATCTTACCAGCGAGTGTCCACAACATGGTGCGGTTCTTGTTAAAAAGAATACCACTAATGCATTCATGAGGCTGTCCATAAATGACGTCACATGTTTTTTCAACACATTTAATCCCCTTCCCCCGTTGTCACGAAGGGTCACACGTCACCTTATCCCCTCCGTTCTTTCTAAGGTCCCTATATATACGAGCTGACGCATCAGCTTAAGGGGTCTAAGGAACCTTAACCTTCAAAATTTTCAATTTTCTGGAAAAAATATATGTTATGCATAACTTAATTCTGAACAATTTGATACCTTATTTATTACTATACGTAAAAAACTTTTCAAGTTATCGTGAAAATGCGTAAACTTTCCCCATGGAGATTTATGTTTACAGCAGTTGTTTAAGCCTCTTTTTTTCAAGTGCCGGTTTCTCGTTTTGCGCGCATGATATCTTAGAAAGTTTCTAATATATTTCCGTAAAACTTTTCATGCATGTTTGTCTGGTTTATTTTAATGAGCTGAACCTAAATTTTAACTAAAAATAAAACTTAATATTAAAATAAAAAAATATTTTCCCCCAAAATTTTGGAAAATTTTTGATATTAACGTGTAAAATTTCAAAAATAAATTAAATAATTTTTAAAAAATAAAAACAATTTAGCTTCAGATCATAAAACTAAACCAGACAAGCATGCACAAAAAGTTTTACGGAAATATATAAGAAACTTTCTGAGATATCATGCGCACAAAACGAGAAACCTGAGGAAACGCAACCTGAGAAAAATAGGCTTCATTAGATGCTGATAACATAAATCTCTACGGGGAAAGTATCCGCATTTTTTCGATAACTTGAAATTGTTTTGCCTAATGGTAATAAATAAGGTACCAAATTGTTTAGAATTAAATTAGCCATAACATATATTTTTTCCAGAAAATCGAACATTTTGAATGTTAAGGGTCCTTAGACCCCTTAAGAATAGCCATTTTGGATCGGAGCACGTGCTTGAGTGGTTGTCTTTTCTGGCGAGTAATCGCATTTGGTGATTGTTCACTGTGAGTAATTATTAGCGGCACGTGAATTGTTTATTAAATAAAATATTATTTTCGGCAAATTTGGCGAAATCCGAAACTTTGCTGTGGTAACCCTAGCAGTGCAACAATGCAAAATCCGATCCAAAATGGCTAAACTTAAGCTGATGCGTCGGCCTATCTATATAGCGGCTCTAGTTCTTTCTGTTACCTGTTTCGCTGTACTTGGGGAAGCCTAACTTGGCAGCGTCGCAGTGCTATGTTTAGAATCTGCGTATTCTTCACACTGCTAGCAGGTTAGTTGTGCTTCAACTAGGTAAATTACCTAAACATATTGCAACCAGTGATGTTCCCATCTATTTTTCTGAGGATATACTACCAGTAACCAACTACGCATAATATGGTTATGCGATCATATACGTAATATGTCATTATATGAAAATTTTTGAAGCTTGAGGATATACGCTATATGTTTAAAACATGTTTGAGAATATGCGGCGTATACCCTATGGGAGCACCACTGATTGTAATAAGAGAAAAGTTTTATTTAAACCAAAATGCGTGATGTCAGTGTTCTTGTTACCCACTGCCCCCCCCTTGACACAAATTATCACAATTACACGAAACCTTCTCTCCCCCTCCCCCCACCTCTAAGCGTCACGTCATCTCCTTGTTAGGCGATCTCTAAACAAGGAGGTCCGTTTTCAGTGGATTCTTTTTTAAAACTTCTAGTGCGTTCAAAGGGAAATATTTTTCGGATTACTCATCACCGAAAAGCTTTCTCGCGCCAAAAGTCGCCAAGGTGTTGTTCGTATGCAATTTTTGGATTTTCTTATCGTTAAGATTGATTGACTGACACCTCCCTTGGAAAAACAAGAATACACACACATAAAAAGAATGAACTGAAACTCTCCAGTTCCATTTGTTTAAACCATTGATCAAGTTTTTAAAGTGCTCGAATGGAATTAAATGCTTGTAAATAAATTCAAAGAATAACTAAAAAGGACGCATAACCACCGAAGAACAACACTGCGCATGGAGACTCAATTAAAAGCTTGGGAACTTAGCGAGCTGCCGAATGAAAATGTCGCAGAAGCAATTATGGGGGAAATGCTGCAACTGATCGTAAAAGTCCCGCCTCTGCTATTCCCGCGAAAAAGCACTTAGTTACTTTACTTCATTTGCATGCTATTTTCGTTCTTTCCTCTGCATTCAGATAAAAAATAAATCAGGGTGGAGAAGCCGAAGATAAATTCCTAATGCCATCAACTTGAAAAGTTCTGCCCGTGGAGGTTTGGAGACAGTAAGACGAGCATTAAAATTATTCGACTTCCAAGCGGAGGTGCTCTTCTAAACCCTGGTAGTAATTGAGTAAAAGCCGATTTATTTTAATCATATTTATAGGGTAACTTAGTTACTAGGTGAGAAAACCAACGCGATGTACAATAAAAGCTTTTTATATTATTTCGACTCCTCCAAACATCATTTTATGAAATATTTTAAAGTAAAACTATGCGTCAAAAATACCCAGCATCGAGACGCTAATGGTGGTTTCCCACCGATTGCAATGGCAAAGAAATCTTTGTCGCAGATATTCTGCTCACGTAATTGGTTCTTCCTAGTTCCTCGCCAAATAGATTACTGGTTGGCGTCATTGATACATCGTTTAAAATTACGTCCACTGAGAGGACCGTGATTGGTTGATAGCGCCACCAAAATAGCAAAGTGAAAATTGTAAAACGTCCCCAAAAATCACTAACATAACAACGTCACAAACACAGAAACGTAACCAAAGTATTGTCTGACCAAGGATTGTATGGAAAGACAAACATCCGTTTTACAGCCGGAAATGGACAAATCTATTATTTTTTTTACTGATATCTACTTTTGCAGAAGCAGAGTCTCATTCAAATGAGCGGAATACGGGCATCAAATTTTTACTTTCCCCTTTATTCACATGGATTCGTCTTATTTGGACGTTTGAAAATTCCGTGCAATCCGTGGTTGGACAGTAGCAACGTGACCAACATGTATAAAGTTAAACTAAATAATTCAAGATTCTAAAGCTGAACAGCCAACTTAGGCCTTAAATTTGTACCTTATTCCATTTGATTTCTAGAACTACGATGAATCACAAAATTTGCTTTCTAAAAATTATTTAAGACATCATTATCAATTTGCATAAATATTTACATAACTTTTGCTTTACTCATTACAATTATTTTAAAGTAAAAATTTCACTACAGTTGGGGGCACAGCATACCAGACAAGTGCTCCAAGAATTAATACTCATGTCCTCATATATATAATAACGAATTCACTGATCGAGTAACGTTCCTGACGTCATCAACAACGAGACCCGCGCCACAGCATGATAGTTTGGTAATATTTTTTGGTAATGTTCGACATGCAGGGAAATGTTTTATTTTAACAAGACCGAACTCGATCCGGTAAATTAACTGTTTTACTGGTAAGACTGTCATTTTCTTTATCTTTACTAATAATAAAGCTGAAAGTCTCTCTGTCCGGTGGATGTCTGTAGGATGTCCGTGACGCGCATAGCGCCTAGACCGTTCGGCGATTTTCATGAAATTTGGCAAAGTTAGTTTGCAGCATGGGGGTGTGCACCTCGAAGCGAGTTTTCGAAAATTCGATTTTGTTCTTTTTCTATTCCAATTTTAAGAAAAAAAAATCATAACATGGACGAGTAAATTACGAAATTATCATAACGTGGAACCGTAACATGGGCACAAGCCAATTAACGAGATACGAAATTGTCATAGCGTGGAACCGTAAGATAGGTACAAGCCAACTGGCGAGAAAATTCACCATGCATTATTTGTAAATATACAGGCGAACCAAAAGACCTTTTGATTTTTCTATTACGGGCAAAGCCGTACGGGTATCACTAGTAGGAGAATAAAGAAACGAAAAAGTGGTCAACAATGAAAGCTATCTACTGGAGTTTAGGGTTAAATCACTGGAGTTAGGGTTAAAATTTCAACTATCAAAACATAACCAAACAAGCAATGGCTTCGTTTAGATGTAGAAGCAATTTTCACCCATCATACCTTGATGGTCCATTTTTCTAGTTATACAGGGTGTTTCTGAACTTGGGCAACATTTTAAGGGGTGAAGTACATATTAGGGTAGACAAGATACAGTCAAAAATAAGGGTCCCTAACGTCTACCGAAGGAGATAGGCGGCATTAAAGTTCAGGGTCTAAACCTTAAAATGATCCTAAAAAACGGAAAAATGATCGATTCGTTTGCGTCTTCCAGTCTACTCCGGATTGTTTTTCTTGATACCATCAGTTTCTTCGAAGATGTTAAACGATAGAACTAATAATAAGAGTAGAACGAGCTTTTTCAGACTTGCTGATGAAAAAATTGAATCATGGATGCATCATGTGACTGGTGGGAGGCTTGGCGAAAACTTTGGCAGCATGGTTGCTAGATGGCAAGATTATCTATAGTTTGGCACTCGACATGTATTTTAAGATTTTTTCATTATGATTTTTTTCCAGGTGCAGAGATTAAACTTTTTGTTGTAGTTATGCATAATTTAACATTAGTAATTAGTTTTTGATCACAGTTTTCTGTATCTTTTATTTCATTTGGAACTGCCACGTCAGCATTGGCGTGAACGTAATGGCGTAAACGTTTTGCGTTAATTCAAAAATGTACTAATCGGTATCTTAAATTGAAATTGTAGATAAAAATCTTACGATTTGCCGATTCTTTTTGGGCGCTTGCATCTTTAATTGCTTAGAGAGTTATTGAAATTGACTAAAGAAAATGAACACTACTACCTAAACGAAAAACTCACTATATTAACAAAATATTTGCAACTTAGAATGACAAATTTACAAATCGTACTCCATAAAATATCATCCTTCCGTGTTCCATCAATTCTATTTATTTTATTTCTCGCTGACGTTGATCCGCTGTTGCTAGGATATCCACCAGTCACATGGTTTGGTTTATGAGCAGCAAAAGGGTTGCCATAGCTCGGTCTATTCTTATTATTAGTCTATGTGTTAAACGGCATGGAACTAATGTTAGTGACCTTGTTGATACGGTAGTGGTCGCTCTTATGACGTGCAATTTCGCACTCATTTCTGTTTCTAAAATACATTTACCAGCCGCAAAGGAGTGATTCATTTATTTTCGCCTACACTAAGCTACTACCATATCGCTCCGCCCGAGGTAGCGGCAGATACGCTCGTACAACCAACCTGCTTTTCTGAGACCTACTATACGTCCCTTTAAAAAGTCCAACAATTGTTTGTATATCTTTAAAAGGTTGTCCTAGTTGCACTAGCGTCCTTACAAGTTACAACAGTTTCGTTTGATGTTTCCTTTGACACAAGCTTTCCCACTTTCAATCGTACCTACCTGCGCATCTTGCATGCGCATAGCGCGCTTACTCTTTCCTCACTGGCGAGGAAATTCAAATCGTCTCTTGTCATACTACATTCCTGCCGAGTTTGTTGGTTGCAGCTCAGTTTATTCTTGATGCGTACATTTTTTTTTTGAGCAATCACGATTGCTTATTGCTTTCATTTGACTGTTTTTGGCGTCCTATCATTTTACTTTCCCACCGCCACCCTCCGCACTATCACCGTCGACCGGCTCCTCACGATGCTGCTCCTATAGCGAAAGCCGTCTCCAGGTTGCGTCCATGTCCTACACACACGCGCATACATACACAACTACATACACACACGCACGCACATACACACACAAACACCTACACATACACACACATACACCTACACACACACGCATACATACAGACACCTACACATACACCACTACATACACACACGCGCATGCATATACACAGCTACCCACACATTCATGCCTGCATACAGACACAAACACATGTCTACACACACATACACATACCCCCTACACACAAACACACATACCCCCACACAAAAACACACACACACCTACATACGCACAATCGTGATTGCGAAAAACATAATTTGAATTCAAAACGTCAAAATTCATTTTTTTTTTTTTTGTGACAAGTGCATTAAAGACAGATCTATTTTCGCACCTTAACCATTTCCAACAATTCAGGTTTTAAGCTCAAAAGTCCAAGCATTAGAAAACATTTAGTAAGATTCAAAAATAGCGGTAAAAAATAGTTGTTCGTTACTCCAAAGTCTAAAAGACCCTTTATTGGCATTTTTTAAACTTCATCATCAAAATTTACTTTCAAGAAAATACCGATTAAAAGAATAATTTTAGCGAAAACCGAAAACGAATCCACCAATTTTTCCGTTTTTTTAAATGATCATTTGAAATTGTGGACCTTAAACTTTAATGCCGCCTATCTCCTTCAGAAGACGTTAGGGACCCTTATTTTTGACTTAATCTTGTTTGTTCTGATGTGTACTATCACCCCTTAAAGATTTGCCCAAGAGTGCAGAAACATCCTGCATAATGCATTAATGTAAGTATTAAATGCTGCATTAGGTGTTAAAAAAACTATTTTTAAACCTAAAAAAACCCCTTTCATTACGAACTAGTGGTACCCGCACGGCTTTGCCCGTTAAAGAAAAATTAAAAGGCCTTTTGGTTCGCCTGTATATTTACAAATAATGTATGGAGAATTTTCTCGCCAATTGGCTTGCACCCACGTTACGGTTCCACGTTATGATAATTTCGTATCTCGCCAATTGGCATGTGCCCATGTTACGGTTCCACGTTACGATAATTTCGTAATTTATGATAGTTTTTTTTTCTTAAAATTGGAATAGAAAAAGAACCACATCGAATTTTCGAAAAATCGCTTCGAGGTGTACACCTCCATGCTACATACTAACTTGGTGCCAAATTTCATGTAAATCGGCCGAACGGTCTAGGCGCTATGCGCGTCACAGAGATCCAGACATCTTACAGATATCCTCCGGACAGAGAGACTTTCAGCTTTATTATTAGTAAAGATTACTTAAACCCTCTTTCGCGCTAAAATATTAGTTAAATAAAAATATTTTCAAGTTATTAAAATAAAAGCCCCAGGAAAGTAGTCAGGCACTAACGTGAACTGATAAGAGCTCTATCTTAATTTTTTTAGTACAAACAGCAGGACAACCTCGTATCTTGTTTGGGGCTAGCGATCGTACTAGTTCAGATCTCTAGAACTTGAATGCGCTATCTTTAAGTGACTTAGGAAAACTACCGAAATAGATAAAACATTCCGTCTCACGTTTTTGCTTTGTGGTAAAATTTAGATTTCTGACAGTTCCTGTAAAGAAGAAGAGAAACTAAAAAAATCCCATAACCAAGGTGAAGAATGACTGTCAGTCATAAGCTTAAAAGTGGGATTTATTATTATTTTTTTACTATTTTTTATTATTTTTCTTACTACGAGGATTATTATTATTATTATTATTTTTTTCTAAGGTCCGATCGATCGCGAAATGAAGACCAGAAAGACAAGGGAAACTTTTTTATTTGGAATATGTACATACACCTTCCAGCTACTTCTCGACGTAAACGCAACTCCGATTAACCCCTTCAGACCTGGTGTCCGGTACACCGGACATACTTTAAACAGCTGCTAATCATTTAATAATTGATTTAATGAGTTGATTTTTTTGTAGTTGACTATTTACATTCTACTTATTATAATCTGTGAAATAATTTTTCGTTTTGGGATTGACAACACTGACATATAAGGATTGAGAGGTAGAGAGTTACTCATTTTTCCAACCATGGATTTTCATCTGAAAAGCGAGGTTTTTTCCCTGATTTTTTAAAAAATATATAATGTTTAATTAATCGTTTCAAACGCTTATATTATGTTTTATAATTGTTTGTAGAACATTTTATAATGAAGTTTGTTCGGTATTTTATCGTTTTTGTATATGAAATATTGATTTCTAAAATATAAGTCCGGAATATTGGACGTGCCACAACTCTTTTAATTTTTCTCCTAGAAACTCAAAATTTTGTGTATAAGATACCCTTTACCATAGTACACTGTGTACCAAATATCAACATTTTTGGTCCAATATTTCATATTTCCGACTGAAGGGGTTAAGACATTTGTCAAAGCGTGGTACCAGTTTTTTGATACCTTCGTCATAGACGGCAGCCGCCTAAAGCCCTGGTTTCCAAGAGGCGAAACCACCGAGCTTTGGCGTCGCTACTCGGCGTGACGCTGAGATCCAAGTCAAGTGATCCCGGCGCGGCCACTCACGAAATCGATTTAGCTCAGGCGCGCATGCGCAGAAGAATCAAGTTTTCCTCTCAGCGAGAAGCGACGCGGAAGGTCGGCGATTGGCTCCTAGGAAACCAATGCTTAGGCTTTCAGCCAATTTTGTACGCTGATCTGCAGCTCGGCGTCTTAGCCAAACGTCTGTCCTCCTGGCCAGCGTTTCATGTGACCAAAGAGATGGTAATCGGAAGACGCGTCAACTCAGGGCTGTATGGAGGACGGTCAAACACTGGCCAGCGAAACTGCTGCAGGAGATTTTTGTTTAAAGCAGCAGTGTGTGGGCTCGCATTATCGTGCAGAAGGACTATGCCTGATGACAACATTCCTCTACGTTTGTTCTGAGTCGCCCTTTTTTTCAGCATTCAGAATTCTAATTACAGCACGCACCTCACACTTGGCGGGAGATGCAATCGTTCGAGGCATGTTTCCTCGTTCACTGCGTGCTCCGAAGTAACCACGGTGACCTGATGCAAAGCATTATCTTACTTGAAAGACTGCGCAATAAATTTACTCACACCATTATCGGCTTGGCTTTCTGGTTTTAATTCCGCGATCGATCGGACCTTAAAAAAAAAAAAAAAAAAAAAAAAAAAAGAAAATTCAATTTGAATTTTGACATTTTAAATTCAAATTATGTTTTTCGCAATCACGAGTGTGTGTATGTAGGCATGTGTGTTTGCGTGTGGGGGTATGTGTGTTTGTGTGTAGGGCGTATGTGTATGTGTGTAGGCATGTGTGTTTGTGTCTGTGTGCTGGCATAAGTGTGTGGGTAGTTGTGTGTATGAATGTGTGTGTGGGAGGGTATGTGTGTGTATGTAGGCATATGTGTTTGTGTGTGTGCAGTTGTGGTTATGTGTATGCATGTGTGTATGTGTATGCATGTAGTTGTGTGTGTATGTGTGTGTATATGTGCGCGCTTGTGTGTAGTTGTGTATGTATGCGCGTGTGTGTAGGACATGGATGCAACCTGGAGACGGCTTTCGCTGTGGGAGCAGCATCGTGAGAAGCCTGTCGATGGTGATGGTGCGGAGGGTGACGTAGGGAAAATGAAATGATAGCACGCCAAAAACAGTCAAATCGTGATTGCTCAAAAAAAAAAAAAAAAAAAAAAAATTTGAATTTTGATATCTTGAATTCAAATTATGTTTTTCGCAATCACGAGTGTGTGTATGTAGGCGTGTGTGTTCGCGTGTGGGGGGGATATGTGTGTTTGTGTGTAGGGGTATGTGTGTGTGTGTGGGGGTGTATGTAACCGTGTGTGTGTGTAGGTGTCTGTATGCATGCATGCGTGTGTGTATGTGTTTGTGTATGTGTGTAGGGGTATGTGCGTGTATGGTGGTGTATGTGTTTGTGTGTGCGTGTATGTATGCGCGTGTGTGTAGGATATGGCGCAACCTGGAGACGGTTTTCGCTAGAGGAGCAGCATCGTGAGGCCGGCCGACGTGACGGGTGGTGCTGGCAGAGGGTGGTGCCGCGCCGGTGGGAAAAATGATAGCACGCCAAAAACAGTCAAATGAAAGCAATGAGCAATCGTGATAATTGCTCAAAAAAAAAAAAAATAACTTCGTAAGTTACAGCATTTGTTTGTTTTACCTCTTTCATCCGCCATTAGCTAAAGACTACAGCGTCTCCTATAGTTTGATGGAATTACGAATAGGTGTTGCCATACAGTATGATTCAGAAACACTTATCGATGACCTAGGGTTTGAACTACGTACGCATTTTACTCAAAATTGCAAAAAAATTTCACTCACAGCCCTTTACTTGCCTTTCTGCCTCAACTGTAACCTTACCAGTATCAAATAAACAAGGTAGAAAATAAGACAAATAAAAATATTGCTTTGTATTAAGTAAAAATCATTTCTAGGAAGCAGCAGATAGTTCTTTTTCGCAATAGACAGCATTTTGCATCGCCAAGGGAGTTGTTTTTCCTGCATCAGAAGTTCAGTGACGGAGAAACAACTTTTACAGAATTATTTTTTGTTTTTAGATACAGTAGAATTTCATTAATGCGGACTAATAGGGGAATTATTGAGAGTTCGGATTAAACAAAATAACCTGCAAGTTGAACCAAGGTACATAAACAATATACGGCACACTAGTGATGGGCACAATCAATAACTTTTGATAATCGAAGTCTCGGGAATGGAACGCTTCTGATAATCGAGTTATTGATAATCGCCATCTCTCCAAATTTAGAACTCAAGCGATTTATACTAGAGATCTTTTGAAAACGAGAACTCAAGCAATTGATAACCGAGATCTTTTGAAAACGAGAACTCGAGCCGCGCCAATCGAGAACTCGAGCTGTGATAATCGAGAACTCGAAATGTGTTAATCGAAAGCTTGAGATGTCATAATCAAGAGCTCGATATCTGATAAAAGAGAACTTGCGTTAATAGAGTTCTCGAGTGATCTTGAATCAAAGAAGGCTTTGATAACTTGTATTATTTGAGAAGTTTATAATGCTTAAAACAATTTCATAAATTGAAATTTATTCTTGCTTAAGTTCGGCCGTAAAATTAGCTCGCTAATTTTATTTACAAAATTAACTTGATAATGAACTATTATTTCCATTGTTTTAGGCATCAATTAAACATCTGAATCGGTAGGCACATTGTGAAAGAAAAAGTAATATATTGTATGTTCTAATAGAGCACCGGTTAACTCGGTTGCACCGGTGACTTGCCAAGCGCCGTATAATAGTTACCGGTAAGTCAATCATACATGAAAACACTACTACCACTAATGTCATCAAATCAGCCGACCGGTTTAACCAGTTGTTCACTTCGAACATACCAAAAGTGTTTAAAAATATGATCAATGGGTGGTAATTTGCTTGCGTTCGTTTATCGATCGGTAGCTAGCGGTCGGTTGATCACATGACAAATAATGACATCAGCTCCAATATTTTAGCATGTACTGATATCAATAGCTGTCGTGTGCTCAGCCGACCGGTCGACGTCGGCGAACGCAGCCTTATTAAAACTGATTTAGAAAAATCGAATGAGTCGGTTATGATTTGTACATTTCCCTATGTACCAGTCAAACAGAACGATTCAGAGCAATGGTGCATTTAAAATAATTAAAATAAAATTCTGTCAGAAGTGAGGATCGCTTGTTTCTGAAAAACAGAGCTCTCGCCCGTACCCATCACCACTCTACTAAACCGGAACAATTCAGCTCTAACCGCACGGCAAAAGCCGGGAAGCTAACGCAATAAAACATCTTTACGTAAAAGCAAATTGCTTTAGACAAACTTAACGTTGCTGGTGGTAGGTAACAAGATTTTCCCTCAAAGGTTTATTAACCGTAACCGTCCCCGCTCTAGAGCTCTTCGGGAGCCTTAAAAGGCTTTTAAAATAAAATTTCTGGTTCTGAAGTCTTCGAGGTCTTGATGTTTCATTAAATGCAGTTTCTGCCATGGGCTATAAATAAGAGAGATTTTGGAGTCATAAAGAACCGGGAACATAGCTTTTAAAACCCTGTTATGAAGTTCGGCGGGAATACAGAACCCCTATTTAACATTTGATGTGCGTTCAAATGTGATTTTTTATGGTATTTTCAAAAAATGTAAAGCCTCTGCTGAAATCAAAACTACGCAATGGCCTACGCGGATTACGGATTGGTTTCAAATTTATAGATTTCTGTTTTCAGTGCATTAAAAAATGTTCAGTTTAGAGAAAAAAAATTTCGAAATATCAACGTGGATATGCGTCAAAATTTTCGGGGAAATCGTTCGAGTTATTTTAAGAATTCTTATAGTTTTATTTTTTTATACTGAAAGACCTTGCATCTTTGAAGCATGAGCATAAAATTTTTATTTCAAGTTTGTGATTGACAGATTTAGGGCTTTCAAATCCAACACCCTGAAAAGAAACATTGAAACTAAAAAACTCGTGTCAACTGTGGAAGTAGAACCGCAAAGATGTATAAGTTCTATCACACTGTAAAAAAATTCCGAAACGTCACTGATTACTTCCGGGTAACGTTTCGGGAGTTCGAGGGTTTAAACTAGTTTCCAGTGAAAAGCAAGATTTTTCGTCAAAAGTTTCCCGAATCGCAACAAGGTCCACTAATGCCGATTTCGAACAAGGTTGTAAAACATTTTTAGCAACCAGTATAAAAATACATTAGGTTTCTTTCTTCAGTGTTTCTCCTTCAACTTAGTTACGGCCTCTCTGACTTGACTGAGCCCAAACAAGGGTGAACTGCAATTTCCGGATATTGTAGCTTTGAAGGAATTGCTTGAAATTCCTTCTTAGCTTCGGCCATTTTTCTTTGAAAGCTTTCCTAGTAAAT